>NC_079214.1:67095000-67307500 GCF_029633865.1 Lampris incognitus
CCTGAGCGGTCCCTCTAATATACTCGTTCCTAATCCTGTCCTTCTTCATCACTCCCAGTGAAAATCTTATCATCTTCAACTCTGCCACCTCCAGCTCCACCTCCTGTCTTTTCATCAGTGCCACTGTCTCCAAACCATACAACATAGCTGGTCTCACTACCATCCTGTAAACCTTCCCTTTAACTCTTGCTGGTACCCTTCTGTCACACATCACTCCTGACACTCTTCTCCACCCACTCCACCCTGCCCGCACTCTCTTCTTCACCTCTCTTCTGCACTCCCCGTTACTTTGGACAGTTGACTCCAAGTATTTAAACTCATCCACCTTCTTCACTTCTACTCCTTGCATCCTGACCATTCCACTGTCCTCCCTCTCATTCATTCACATGTATTCCATCTTGCTCCTACTGACTTTCCTTCCTCCTCTGTACAGGGCAGGGATGGGCAAAATGGTCCAGAAAGGGTCCGGTGTGGGTGCAGGTCTTTGTTCCAAGCAAGCAGTTACACATCTGAGTCTACAAATCAAGGTCCTTAGCAAAGACTATTGTTTGACTAATAGAATCAGGTGTGTAACTGCTTGGCTGGAACAATGACCTACACCCACACCAGCCTCTTTCTGGATCATTTTGCCCACCCCTGCTCCAGTGCATACCTCCACCTCTCCAGGCTCTCCTCAACCTGTTCCCTCACTAATGATCATAATATCATCCACGAACATCATCGTCCATGGAGACTCCTGCCTGATCTTGTCCGTCAACCTGTCCATCACCATTGCAAACAAGAAAGGGCTCAGAGCCGATCTTTGATGTAATCCCACCTCCACCTTGAACCCATCTGTCATTCCAACCGCACACCTCACCACTGTCACACGTCCCTCATACATATCCTGCACCACTCCTACATACTTCTCTGCAACTCCTGACTTCCTCATACAATACCACACCTCCTCTCTCGGCACTCTGTCATAAGCTTTCTCTAAATCTACAAAGACACAATGCAACTCCTTCTGGCCTTCTCTATACTTCTCCATCAACATTCTCAAAGCAAACATCGCATCTGTGGTGCTCTTTCGTGGCATGAACCCATACTGCTGCTCGCTGATCATCACCTCTCCTCTTAACCTAGCTTCTATTACTCTTTCCCATATCTTCATGCTGTGGCTGATCAACTTTATACCTCTGTAGTTGTTACAGTTCTGCACATCTCCCTTGTTCTTGAAAGTCAGTACCAGTATGCTTCTTCTCCACTCCTCAGGCATCCTCTCACTTTCCAGGATTGTGTTAAACAATCTAGTTAAAAACTCCACTGCCATCTCTCCTAAACACCTCCATGCCTCCACAGGTATGTCTTCAGGACCAACTGTCTTTCCACTCTTCATCCTCTTCATAGCTGCCCTCACTTCCTCCTTGCTAATCCACTGCACTTCCTGATTCACTATCCCTACATCATCCAACCTTCTCTCTCTCATTTTCTTCATTCATCAGCCCCTCAAAGTATTTCTTCCACCTTCTTAGCACACTCTCCCCGCTTGTCAGCACATTTCCATCTCTATCCTTGATCGCCCTAACTTGCTGCACATCCTTTGCAGCTTGGTCCCTCTGTCTAGCCAATCGGTACAAGTCCTTTTCTCCTTCCTTAGTGTCTAATCTGTCATACAAGTCACCATATGCCTTTTCCTTTGCCTTTGCCACCTCTCTCTTTGCTTTACGCTGCGTCTCCTTGTACTCCTGTCTAATTTCTTCATCTCTCTGACTATCCCACTCCTTCTTTGCCATCCTCTTCCTCTGTACAATTTGCTGTACTTCCTCATTCCACCACCAAGTCTCCTTGTCTTCCTTCCTCTGTCCAGATGACACACCAAGTACCTTCCTTGCTGTCTCCCTCACTATTTCTGCAGTGCCTGCCCAGCCATCTGGCAACTCTTCACTACCACCCAGTGCCTGTCTTACCTCCTCCCTGAACTCCACACAACAGTCTTCCATTTTCAACTTCCACCATTTGATCTTCGGCTCTGCCTTCACTCTCTTCCTCTTCTTGGTCTCCAAAGTCATCCTACAAACCACCATCCGATGCTGCCTCACTACGTTCTCCCCTGTCACCACCTTGCAGTCTCCAATCCCTTTCAGATCGCACCTCTATATCTAATGCAGGCAAGCTATAGTCCACCCGTGTGCACTTTCCTCCACTCTTGCACGTCACCCTGTGTTCCTCCCTCTTCTTGAAATATGTATTCACCACAGCCATTTCCATCCTTTTTGCAAAATCCACCACCATCTGCCCTTCCACATTTCTCTCCTTCACACCATACCTACCCATCACCTCCTCGTCACCTCTGTTCCCTTCATCAACTTGCCCACTGAAGTCTGCTCCAATCACCACTCTCTCCTCCTTGGGTACCCTCTCCACCATGTCATCCAACTCACTCCAGGATTCTTCTTTTTCATCCATCTCACACCCAACTTGTGGGGCATATGCACTGATAACATTCATCATCACACCTTCGATTTCCAGCTTCATACTCATCACTCTATCTGACACTCTCTTCACCTCCAGCACACTCTTGACATACTCTTCCTACAGAATTACCCCTACCCCTCCTGCCCGCACAATGGTAGAAAAGTTTGAACCCTCCTCCGATGCTCCTGGCCTTACTCCCCTTCCACCTGGTCTCTTGCACACACACAGTATATCTACTTTCCATCTCTCCATCATATCAGCCAGCTCCCTCTCTTTGCCAGTCATAGTGCCAACATTCAGAGTTCTGACTCTCACCTCCACACTCCTACCCTTCCTCCTCTCCTGCTGCCGCCTTTCCATTCTCCATCTCCTTCACGCAACAGTAGCATAGTTTCCACCGGCACCCTGCTGGCCAACAGTACTGGTGGCAGTCGCTGGTAACCCAGACCTCAACTGATCCGGTACGGAAATCTGATTTAAGATCCGCATATTTGACTTGGCAAAGGTTTTACGCCGGATGCCCTGCCTGACGCAACTCTCCCCATTTATCCGGGCTTGGGACCGACACTAAGAATGCACTGGCTTGTGTATCCTCAGCGGCTGGGCCTCTCAATGTCTTTTTATCTTAATTGCTAAATCCCTAGATGTCTTAATGTCAACATTTCTAAATATCTTAATGTCTAAATCTCTAAATGTCTAATTTGCTAAATCTCTGCTTTTAATAAGGAGTGAGCAAGTCCTGCTTCTAGCAAGTTAAAAAAATTTCATCGTAAAACCTATTATACAAAACTATGAAAGTATTAAAGGTGTGTAGTAAGTAAGCATAAGAAGTGGAGGTGCTGGGCCCACTCGTCTCTCACCTTCCAGTGTAAACTGCAGGGAGACTCGGCTAAACGGAGGCGAGTCGGCGTTCGAGGAGGCGTTGAAAGCTGTTCTGACAGAAGAAGTTCCGTCAGCGTAGGACAGCGTCACGTCTCTTCTGGGAAAGTCCTCCAGCAGCAGGTCAAACACGTGGACACCGAGGCCTGCATTGCCCTTCAGTTTCACCGTACACGTATTCTAGGTAAATACATGTAAATACAAAGAGAGAACAATATTATCATTCATAAGAAAATGTTGGGAATTCTCCAGATATCCAACTTGCCGTTCACAGGGAAGAATTGATGATTTACTACCAAACAAGGAAAGGCAGACTGAAGGTTTATGGGCCTGTCCTGTCAACATTTCATCACAGGTATGAGGGCACTTATTACTCTTGAAGTAATTACGGTAATTTGTACTATTTTAAAATATTTCACGACAAAATCTGAGTTGCCAATTGAGTATGTAACTGTTAATATATGTATTTGCCAGCCTGCACAAACCAAAAACCAAAACTGTGCAGCCAAAGTGATCTCATTTCAGTGTGGCTTTCATTTTGCTTGCTGATAACTGATCGGTTCTTAAAGAATTCCTGCATTGTGTGTATTAATTACCTCATCCAGAATGAAGGCTGAGTCTACGCTGGCATTGGCAGCGAAGCGGCATCTGACATGATCCCTGTCCGCATCGTACGCCAGGAGAGGAAGCTTTGAAAAGCAGTTCTGATGCGTCCTACACACCACCAGCACAACACAGAGATGAATGAATGAATGAATGAATGAACGAACGAACGAACGAACGAATGAATGAATGAATGAATGAATGAATGAATGAATGAATGAATGAATGAATGAATGAAATCAACCTCCGTGATACAACCAATCTACCATTTGCCACTTGCGGTGTGTTTTGCCATGTATTGTTTACAGACTATGTGGCGCCAGGTTTATAAGATCAATATTTTGATGTTCAGTCTGCTAATCCTAGGACCCCTCCATAGAGTTTTTCATTCATAGTTTTTTTTTGTCCATTTATTATTTTTATTTTAAATTGCTTCATTTGTACAGCCAAGAAAGACAAGCTCCAGCGGCGTAAAGTCATTTTCACTCCTCGCCACTAGATGGCGACAATGAACCATAAACGGCAGCGTGAGCAAGTTTTCCTCGTTCGTGAACAACTTCCTGTCCGCGTCTGCTGCCACTATTCTGAATACGCGTCACATCTAAATGTCCTTCTTGTGTCGTTTGCAGTTAGAAACTGGAGCGTTTAAAAATTGAAATGCGTGGCATCAGATGGCCTCTTCCGTCATCAACTTGCACCTGTCACAGCTAAAGACGAGCTGCTGAACTTGTGGCCGCCGCACTCGTGTTTACACCGACGTCACGTGACGTTTCACCGCGTGCACGCGCACAGCGGTGTAAAGCAGGGGTCCCCAATTACTTTTCATAGCGGGCCACTTTTAAAACACGGGCCACTCAACCTCCAGCAGCATGTTGTTCGTTAGTTTGTTTTGGTGTCGATACGTTGCAGGTATTATAATTTAAACAAGAGATTTTTCATCTATTTTTCGATATATTACTAGTCTTACTTTTACTAAGAAATGAATTTATTTATTTTTTTGGTAGGGAAATAAAAAAAATTCTTCCTTCTGGCATTTCTCCATAAATCAACCCGTCACGGGCCGGACGTGGCCCGCGGGCCGCCTATTGGGGACCCCTGGTGTAAAGGCAGACGCTAACAGGCTAAACCAAGCCCGGGTCCGGCTGTCATCTCAGGGCTGTTGGCGTTCCGTGGCCCTCGATCAGATCCTTTTTTTTTTTTTGTGGTCACACGGTCGATGTGTCACTGGGAAAGCCTCCGCAAGTGGTGACAAGTAAAAGCGAAGGCGACAGAAAAATTGGCTTTTTCATATCGCAGGGCAGGCAGCCAACCCATCAAAGCATCGCCCAGTGACTGCTGGGACAGGCTCCAGCATCCCCGCGACCCCGAGAGCAGGATAAGCGGTTTGGATAATGGATGGACATTGAAACACCATACACCTATACATATACTAGTTCAAGTATCTCAGGGTCTTGTTCACGAGTGAGGGTAGGATGGAGCGGGAGATTGGCAGGTGGGTTGGTGCAGCATCAGCAGTAATGCGGATGTTGTACCGGGTCGTTGTGGTGAAGAGGGAGCTGAGCCGGAAGGCAAAGCTCTCAGTTTACCAGTCAGTCTTCGTTCCAACCCTCACCTGTGGTCATGAGCTTTGGGTAGTGACCGAAAGGGTGAGATGGTGGATACAAGCGGCTGAAATGAGTTTCCTCCACAAGTTGTCTGGGCACGGCCTTAGAGACAGGGTGAGGAACTCGGACATCCAGAGGGAGCTCTGAGTAGAGCCGCTGCTCTTTTGGACTCACTTGTATTTATCCAATTCCTCAATGTCAATGATGACCAGCACTTGGGCCTCTTCTGTTGTTCCGTTTAGTTTCATGAAGATTTTACAGTTGGTTGACCACGTAGATTGGATTTTCCTCTTGCCTTCTCAGGAAGCGTGCCTTTCTGGTGATGTCCGCATCATTTTTACTCAGATGTCCGTTCACATAGACACCTGCTCCCTTCAGGTTTTGTCCTTGCCTTAGCAATGCGGTTTTATGCTTTCTGTTCGAAAACCTTATTGTTGCAACCGAGCATCTTCTCGCCCGGTGCGGGATTGTATCCGAGGTGTACTGCACCACAAGACGACATCTCTAACCGCTCGACTAAAGGGCCCCGACCCCCTGGCGATGGGCCGGTGAGTCATGTAGTAGGCTACATTATTTTGGCCGGTTCACCACTCTTGTTTTTCCGAGGAAGAGGGTTTCCCACTGCAGTTCCCTTAGACTGAAGGGAAGAAGTCACCTGTTGCTCGACAGGGTTGCCCGCTGAATCCCCCAGTGTTCATCATCGTCCCTGCCCGGGTGTATGACCAGGGTTTAGTCTCTAGCCCGGTGACAATGACGTCCTGACCTCGCGTGTACTGCTTCAAATCTCACCCCCCCCCCCTGGTTCTCCAGGAATATGACTCTCTTATCCTTCCCTGTGTTTTGTAGCCTCAGGGCCTTGGCTCCTTCCACCACATTAACCACTGCAACCTCCTCCGTCAGAACCTTTTACACCGTCAGCTTCCTCAGTCGGGGGGTTCTTTCTTTGTCCCGTGATGTTTTGGGTTTGTTTTTTTACCATGTCTTTGTCTGTCATGGACCCTGAGTCTGCAGTAAAGTTTTGCGTTGAGTTTTGTTTGTGCCAGCTAGTTAGCTTAGCCAGTTAGCTTAGTGGCAACAAGAGAACCCGGCTCGGTGTCGCTCCCATTTTCGCGCGCAGGTGCCCAATAGTGATTTGACGTAAACCAATGTCTTTCAGTGCAAAAGTAGTCTGTCTTGATGTAGAAACCACGTCCCGGAGCTTGCAGAAGGAGCCACCGCTCACTCCGCCCTCACTTCTTGACCCTGTGACAATTCTACAGCCCACGAGAAACAACTGTGTCAATGCTAACGGTCACTTTTGAATCTTGTCCGCCATGTTCTTTGAATTTAAATGTCAAATGTCCTCATCTGAAAGTGCAAATTCAGTATTTCAGTCACGTAAATACATTTTTAAAAAAACTGAACAGGAAAATGACAGGTTATAATATCACTTATTAGATTGTTTATTCAAATTATTTTCTATTTTTGTACTTTTGAGTCAGTTTCTTCAGAACTGCCCAGGACTTTGATTTTCAAGTATAATTCTGAATAACTTCATCTGTGTGTGTGTGTGTGTGTGTGTGTGTGTGTGTGTGTGTGTGTGTGTGTGTGTTGGTTCTGACTGGAGTTTGGTACCGTATAGTGGCCACGGTTGCGGTGACGGGGCATTTGTTGAAGCTGTGTGTATCGGAGCGAATCCCGAGGTCGAGCTCCACCTCCGATGTCCAGTTCATGCTGCCATTTCCATTAGAAACCCAACAACATCCAGAGGAGCTGAAAAGAAAATGGAAACCGATGTTATTCATTCACAACTAGTGTGTCTTAGCACGAGGACCAAGTGACCAGTCAAACATGTGGATACAGTACAGCTGGCAGGGAATCGGCCGTATGACCACACAGGCCTTCTGATACGACCCACAGGAGCGTTTCCTAAATTAGCGCCCCCTACCGGCGGCTGTTGACATCCTTTTTACAACGCCTCATAGACAGGCTAATGAAGGTAAGTAGTCAGTAAGGTAAGTAAGTCGTCAGTCGTTGCACGCTGTCCGTCTTGGGAGAGAGATCCCTCCTCTGCTCTCCTATTTTGTCTCCCTGTCAAAGGGGTTTTTAAAGAGTTGTTCCTTATCCGATGCGAGGGTCTAAGGACAGGATGTTGTGTTGCTGTAAAGCCCCTTGAGGCAAATCTGTGGCTATACAAATAAAATGGACTTGCCTTGACTTAAATTTACACGGCCGCGAGAGGTCACTTAACTTTAAAACGTACCCATGGGTCGTAATAGGCGGCTTGTACAAACGACCTATGGGGTCGTTTTTTGGTGGAAGACAGTCTCCTCTGTTTACTACGATTCTTACTTGTCTTCACTGTGGAAAAAAGATAGTACCTACCAGTACACGATTCCTTATTTAGTTGGAAATCGGATGTTTATACTTATTTTGACATTCTTATGTACACAGATGGTACTCTCTAAGGATGCACCGATACCGGTATTGGCATAGGATGTCGGGCCAAGACCACTGATGAGAATGTTCTTGAATGTCACCAAACACCAAAGGTATCAAAACTGTTCTTTCTGCGTCACGCTACTCTGTTGCTAATGCTAATGCTAACACCGAAATGTGAAGGCTCAGAGCCCTTTAGCCTCGGGATTATGTGCTCCATAATACCGGAAACACTTTCCTGCTGCACCATTCCTACCAACACCTGGCAACTCAATACCCAGCTTGTCTCTCTTAATTCATTTGGCTCTAACCCTGGATGTGCCAAATAAACACCAATAGATCAATAAAAAATCAACACCAAAGTAAAAGTAGTGATTGGCAATATCCAGCTATTAAGAGCATATGAAAATAAAGTCCTAGGTGTGATACTAGACCACAAAGTCTGCTGGAAACCTCACACAACATGTGCGAGCAAAGCTGGCAAGGGGCACTGCAGTCATAGACACATTCCATCCATCCGTTTTCCCAACCGCTTATCCTGCTCCCAGGGTCACGGGGATGCTGGAGCCTATCCCAGCAGTCACCGGGCGGCAGGCGGGGAGACACCCTGGACAGGCCGCCAGACTGTCACACAGGGCCCACACGCACACACACATTCATACCTAGGGACAGTTTAGTGTGGTCGATTCACCTGACCTACATTCTGGATCATAAATCATTACACACTGTATTGCTCATTTATTTCACCATATCTGATCTACTGCCAGGGGGTATGGGGTAACACCCACACAATCTATTTAAGAATAAGCTAAGGACTCAGCTCTTCCTCCAACACCTCCCCACACAGTGCCGCCCCCCTTTTTCAACAAATAATCTGATGCACACGGAGATTTGTTCGCTGAGTCTGATGTGTGGATGTGCTGAGCGCTTCAGCCTGCTGGCAGTGGCTTATCTGTATGTTATATCCTGCTTAGTCACATGTTCGAAATGAATCATCTTTCATTCATGTGTACGTACACAATCTACTTGCATGGAATGCTTCCGTGTTTGTGTTGTGATTTAATTTGATTTGATCTAATCAAACTATATTGCAATATATTACATTAAATAACATCAACTAGAAATAGATTAGATTTTATATCCATATACAGAAATAATCAACAAATCTTTGCTGATGTAAAAAAAACTTCTATTTTTATCTTTCGTTTGGTTAAACTCCTCAGTTTAACCAAACGAACGATAAAGGCAGAACTTCATGTTGGGGGGGGGGGTTAAATAACCTGTGAAATATGAAAACATAACCAAGGCACTCAACTACAAGGGAAAGAAAAAGGATTACAAAGCCTTTATCTCACTAGTCAGTAGTAAAGACAGGTGATAAAACACACTGGCAGGTGTGTCGGCGTCTTGCCTTTGAGCAGAACTAGATGGTCGACCTGATATAAAGGACGAGGCAGCTGCTCCCATCCAGAAGTCTCTGAACAAAGTAAAGGAATCAAGGAATACAAGTAGCCCCACCCTAGAGATAACAACACATCTGAAAGAGTGTCAACAGGAGTACCGGTATGAATACGAACAGATCACGACTCATTCCTGCCGTATGAGGAAACGGTTCTGTTTCATGCCTCACGGAATTTCTGAGTTTCCTCAACCAACCAGCTCTCCAGTCCTGTGCTATGCTGCTTTTGTTACGCCCCTGGAAAGGGGTTGAGATATTCACGAGCGTGATAAGGCAGGTGGTTTCCTCAACGAGCATTTTTTACTGGAATGAGGAAATTACCGCCAATTCCCCTAGGTAGTGTATGGAGACGGAAGCAGTCGATCTCAGGCGACCAGATCAAGACCCCGCTGTAGATCACAGTTCAACACCATTGCAGCTCAAATTGCACAACAAAGAACAAAGCCAGCAATGCAAAACAAACACTCCTTTAGCATTCTGACCCTTTCTCAACCACGTAGTAGGTTTTAGCTGTTTTTAAGGTTTTTTTTTAATTCCAATCAATGTTTGTGAATGCCACCCATGAATCCAACCCATCTTCTTAGCCTCATCACAGTTTCCAATCCTATGACAGAACATGAACCCACTGTATTGCTAATTTGCACCAGACTTTGAACGCACCATTCATCCTTTCCAACCTGTAATATTTTAATAACTTATTTTGGTTCGAAAATACAGCATGAAAAGTCATTAAGACTTCTTCTTTTTTCTTTTTGCCATTATATGATCACTAGTTTCACGTCAACAACAGACGTGTACTGAGGAACGAGAACACGACCGCCACAATTTTATTGGATGCAGCAGATATACTTGAATTAAACATTACAGTTGACCTGTAGTAGGTTTTAACTGTTTTTAATGCTTTTTTAATTCCGATCTCTTCTCTATGAAAGAGCATGAACCCACTGTATTGCTAATTTGCAACAGATTTTGAATGCACCATTCATCCTTCCAACCTGTCACACTCCCCCCCTGCAAAATAAATGTCGTCCCGGCATCAAATCACGCATTTTCTCTCTCTCTTAACAGTCTTTTATAAACTCGACACTGGGGATCCTCTTCTGTAAGCTGGTGCTTGAAGAAAGGCCAAGGGTCACAGTTCAAATATAGTCAACAGTCCATGTTGTTGACTGGCTGTTGTATAAACATTGCGTAACAGTCCATAAGCAGTCCGTGCACATACTTTTGATCAACAGTCCACCATCAGTTTCAGTGATCAGTATGAGCAGTCTGCAAATTGTCCATTACCATGGGCTGTGAAAAAACAGTCTACAAATTGTCCATGGTTACAGTCTGTATGTGTCAATTTCAACAGGCTGTAAAAGCAGTCCATAAGTAGCCCATGGCAATAGTCTGTATGAACAGTATAAGTAGTCCATGGTTCTAATGGAATATGTCACCTCTGTAGGCTCACACTTGCTGGAATCCATATACATACAGGGTGGCTGAAGGTAGTGTATTTTCTTGCCTGGTGCGGGATTCGATACCGGGTGTACTGCACCACAAGGCGACATCACTAACCGCTCGGCTAAAGGGTCAGACCCGTTAGCTAGGGGCTAACGTGTCTTATTAGTAGTTTACAGTAGTATGGCTGTAAGGGTGGTAGCCATGGAACCAGTCCTGGTGCAGGGTAGACAGGTAACAGCTGCGGTGGTGGCATGAAGGGATACCCAGCTGATCGTAGGTCATACGTCTAGGTGGACATCTCTCTTTGTGGCAGCTGGTAGGTCGGTTTTTCCAGTTCAGCAGCAGCACTCAACGAGGGAGAGGCCGTTGGTGAGTGGTCGTCAGGCAGATTTCCAGCAGGTAAGTGTAGTGTAAGGAACCTGTAAAATGTGATTAATGCACACTATATGTACTTTTTCTACTGTATGTCCTGTGTCTTGTTTCTGCAGTTACTACATTTACCAGGATGCTTGGTAGTGTGAAGGTTCCCGCTGTTGAGGTGAGCCAATCATTTAATGTGTTTTTATTTGAATTTTGTAAAGAGCCAATCAATCCAGTGAGCACCACCCTGGACTTACTTTGGCTGCTAGCCAGGAGGCGGCTGGAGGATGACGGTTCCCAGGCTCCCGGACTACACTTGCACTGGCAGGCGCACACACGGTTTGCACCCTGAGCTCCGGGAATTGAGGTAAAGCCATCGGCTCAGGGAGCTGACATCGGTCCGAGGTGCTTCGGTGCACCAACGGCAAGCGCTTGGTTTATAATATTGCAGCGAGTCAGGGGGCAGCCCGGGAACCGCAACAGCCGGGACGCGAACCCGTATTCTCTGCACCGCGGGCGACGACGTTAACCGGTTGACTACAGGGTCCAACGGGCCTACTTATCCGTGCACGTTACACTATCGACAGTACGCAGCGGTTCTGCTGACGGGATTGTTGAAACTGTTCATATACCCTGTAAATAAATCTTGATTAATGTTTTTATGAACCATATATATTTTATTTGTTTAATCACACTAGTTAATGGTTGTAGGCTGCAGCCAGGTAAGGGTTAAGGTTTAGTTTTGGGGGACGACTGAAGTCAAGCACAGTAAGGGAGTTGTTTGTTTTCTTTTGGTTTATTTTGTATCGCTTTAAGATAGAGAGAGCCACTTTGCCACCTGGGGGGTGAACATTGGTTTCACCCTCCGCTCTCAAATATATCTCATTGTTTGATTTATTTTGTTTATTTCATTTTATTGTATTTTATCAACTATAACTTTTATCAATTAATAAATAATCTACTATTCTATTTAATTATATCTTGGGTGTATTGGCTGCTCATTTTAACAAGTTAAGAGTGCTGGTTCAATGTGCTTAGTAATATAGAACACCACTGGTCCATTACACCTTTTCTTAGATGCATCACAGGCTTGATCAGCAATTGAGCCAACAGCTAGAGGATAATAAGTATCAATTAGCAGTGTTAGATGATCTATTTGAAACTTGAATTCTGGGGAAATACATAATATAATACCTTAATTGTGGGTATAGTATTTCCGCAGTGGAGGCACCGCGCTACTGAATGTGTTATATTTCCATTCAGGTTTTTCTTGTTATACTTTCCAGTCACATGAAGTAGTTAGCTATTCTAATAATAACACTGGTCTAGTGACATTTAGGGGTCGACAGGAATTTCAGCCATCTCGCCATCGACCGCCGAGAACCCGGATCCTGTTTTGTTTAATATAAGAATGTGACTCCTGTGTGCGTTATAACACCGGGTAAAAAGAGGTCACATAAGGTCATCTCCTCACCAGGCAGGTTTCCAACAGGTGTGCTGGTATGGGGACGGACTGCTGCGCCGACTCTGTTCCACTGGTTGGGGCCCATGTTCAGGCTCACTCTCTAGTCCAGCATGTCTCTTATTAGTCACGGCAGGCACTGTGGGGACCTTGTCTCGTAATGGAGGTCATATTCATCCCCTGTCTTTACCAGACTCTTGAGGCTGTGACGCAGACTGGTGCCTCTTTCTCTGTTTACTTTTTTCATTTTTAGCAATTTCTGGCTGTGCCTCAAAAGATGTGATCACAGGACATGAGCAGAGTTCTGTGAAGGACTCTGGAACGTCCCTTACCCCTTTCTGGTCTCACTTCATAAATCGGCAGGTCAGGCCCCCATTCGTCTCACTACTGTGTGAACTGTGTTCTCCCAATAGTCACGGAGTTCACCTGATCCTCCTCTTGGTGTCAGGTTTCTGATCAGGACACGCTAACCAGGCTGTAACACTGAACTCCTGACCTTTGCATCATAATACTTTTTACATCCCTCAGCAGCTTTCTGCGCAATCTCATTTGCAATGGCGTATGCTTCCTCCATACCTCGTTTTCATTTCTCCACATAACCTCGCTGGCCACTAGAACCTGACTTGTGTACATACCGAAGCGTATATCAACTGGAAGACTTGGTGATTTCCCGAACAAAAGGTAGAATGGTGAGCAGCCTGTCACTCCACATCAGGTACAGTTATAATCATACACCAGTTTGTTCTGAGACTCCTTCCAGTTGGATTTCTGTGTCTCAGTCAGCGTCTTTAGCATCTGCAACAATGTTCTGTCCATACGCTCCACTTGACTGTCCCCCATTGGGTGACAGGGTGTTGTCCTGGATCCGGCCATGCCACTGACTTTCTTGAGTAAACAACTGATTTTCGATTTCTCCCCCTTGGTCGTGGTGGGTGTGGGAGGAGAAGCCAAACTTCATGGCGAAGTCATTGAAGACTAGATTTGAAGCAGTTTCTCCTGACTATGATGTGGTGGCGTACGCTTGGACAAAGCGCGTGAAATTATCCTGAATGACAAGGGTGTACTCATATCCATCTTTGCATAGGTCGAGATGGGAGGAAATCAATACACACCAGTTCAAAGGGCTGTACTGTCACGAAATTTGTCAGGGGGGTTCTCGTTTCATGACATGGCTTTTTCTGCTTCAGACAGGTGCAGGGTTTAGTCACATAGTGCTCAATGTCGGCTTGCATATATGGCCAGAAAAGCGGCTGCGTACTAGAGATGCGGTGCGGTCAGCATCATGGTCCCCCATGTTAATGTGCAGCTCTTCCAGTACTTTTCTTTTGTGCTGCTCTATGAGGACTAACTTTGCGGGTTGTGGTTGTTCTGTATAAAATGCCATCACTGTATATTGTCAGTTTGTCCCATTCTATGAACAGGCATTTTGCCTTCGGACTGAATGTTTTTTAGCTCTCTAACTGGCAGTCTGGAACCTGACAGTTTACTCTCTAGCACAGGGTGAATAATGGGATCAGATTTTTGTGCCCCTCTTAACTAATATTTTGGTATGGGGCTGACTGATGCAGTGGCTGACTGACCTGCAAATGAAACTGACGGAGATGCAGCTGAAAATGACAGCGTTGCAAGGGGCTCTTTTTGTACCTCCACAGATTGGATTGTGGCAGCAATGGTGTCAGTCGGCATCCAGCGGCATCCTTGACGAAGCATCCGCATCACTGTTCTCTCTCCCTGGTCTGTTCTTTATTTTAAAGTGGAACTCAGACAATTCTGCAACCCACCTGGAAGTGGTTGCGTTCAGTCTTGCAGTTGACAGGGTGAGCAGGTTCTTATCACTATACACAGTGAAGGTTGGAGCATAGTACAATTAAGTGCGGAACTCGTCAGTGATTGCCCTCTTTAAAGCTAGAGATTCTAGCTTGCCTGCATGGTAGTGATAGATCTTCTCGGCTGCCAGTAGGGTGCGAGAGCTATAGGCAATGACCCTAAGCATGCCATCTTGCTTTTGGTACAGAACTGCTCCTAAGCCTTGGTGTGATGCATCTGTATGCACACTAAATGGCTGAGGGAAATCAGGGAAGCTTAACATGGGGGGGTGGAGCAAACAGTCAATCAGTTGTTCAAGTGCCTGTTGGTGCTGGTCAGTCCACACGTTTGGCTTGTGAGAGGGCACAACATGGCTCACTTTCTTTGTTTTGATTTTAATTTTGTTTTTGATTTCCTTGTGTGGTCAGGGACCTCACCTGGGTCTGCTTTCCTGGAGAAGTCCTTGATGTATTGCCTGTAGTAGGTGAGTAGACCAAGGATTTTTCTGAGCTGCCCCACATTTTGTGGTCTGATGTCTTTCAAGGAACGCCCTGACAGCTTCAAAATCAGCTGGATCAACACTGTTATGCCTAAATAATGGAACTCCGGTTTAAAGAGATCACAGTTACTTGGCTTGAGATTGACACCATGTCCTCTGAGCCACTTCAACACTTTCTGCACGTCTTCCACATGATGTTCAAAGGTTTTACCAAATATTACTGTATATCGTCCAGATAAGGGATGCAGATGTTATCCCGGAGTCCTTCCAAACATTCTTCCATACAATGTTGGAAGGCAGCAGGGGTGTTCATGAGAACAAAAGGAATGCATGTCCACTCATAAAGTCACCACGGGGCAACAAAAGCTGTCAGTGGTCTGAGAGATAAATCCCTGGTAGTGAGCTTTTCCCTGGTCCAGGAGGGAGAACCAGGAATTACCCCCCCGCCCCCAAAAAAAACTGTCCATGGTGTCCTGGACTCGAGGGATAGGTTAACAGTCGGGATGGGTCTTCCTGTCTAGGTCTCTGTAGTGTATACACAACCGCTGTGTACCATCCTTTTTCCTAACCTTCAACCATCTCATTGTTTTCACTGCATACTCGTCTGTCTGCTCTGCACTAACAGCCTGCATAAACACTCTCACCTTGTTTCTTTTGAGACTTGGGGAAGTTTTCCTCACAGTACTGTACTGTTTGGTCTTCTCAGTGTTTTCCGGGATATGTTCGATAACACTGAAACCTATAATGGGATGGTACAGGTGACAGCCTTTCATCACCAGCACTGGAATGATCAGTTCTTTTGCTGGGTCGGTTTCAGAGACCAGCCGGAAAGTTGTCTCAATCCATCCTAAGTTGGGCATTTCAGTTCTGTTTGCTGCAGTCAATGTCAGATTATCAGGTAAGTCCAGGATTTCTGAAACATCTCTTAGCCTTAGGTCTGGTAAGTATTCCTCTTTACATCTTTCATCCACTATTGACACCTGAAAGCCTGTGGTCCACAAAGCTTGAAGTTGGTGACCACTCCGGTAACTTTCAGTGAGACACTACCTGCCAACTAGGGAGGTGACTTTGCGGGTGTGGCTAGCTGGTGCTAGGGGTGGTGGATAGTGGACACTTTCGTCTTTGCTGGGAGGATTTTCACTGTCGCTGTTAGTTGTCAGGCAAGCGCATTTTACCTTATGTTCCATCCAATGTTGACTTTGACATGCTCTGGAACAATACAGTGTCTTTTTACAGGATGAGCATTGTTTCAGCTCCTGCTGTGAACCTTCACTGCCACAGTTGGTACATTTTTGGAACTTTTTGGTGGCAATGATTAACACTCGTCCCACAGGGTTAACTATCTCCCGTTTAAAAGGGGCCTCTCTTGACGGTCTGACTCCTCTGATTTTACATCCAGCTTCAAAATGCTCTCTACTCCCACATCGGTAGCAGTGTATGCAACGTTCCTCTGCTCCGGTCTGCTGGCAGGTGAGACACCTCCTTGGTATATGAGCAGAGCGGTTGGTGAAAGGTGGGATGCATGCTGAGGCTGCGGTGGAGTAGGTGCTTAGGGCTGGCTGTGGTTGCTGTAATACTGCTGTTGTGGCATAGGTGACTGGGGGTCCCTACCTGGCTTCCTAACTGAAGGTGGGGTATATGGCTGCGACTGAAACATGGGCTGCTGTATCGTCTCTTTAATCTGGGCTATTTCTGCACTGAGACCTTTAAGAGAAGCTACACCTGTCTTAAACTCTGCTAATTCAGTTAACAACTCAGGGGGTAACTTTGCTTTGGCTTCCTTCACAGGTCTATTTGCAGGGGGGCAGATCTTCTGACTGGACTACACTTACACTTAGCTGGCTGTGTGGTGCTAAACTTCTTTTTCTTCTTCTTCTTTCTGTCTCGTTAGCACAGGCAATGCATAACCTCTAGTAAAACTCATCCGTTGTATTAGTATCTAACAGGAGGGGCTGCATGTCTATCCTGATACTGTCATTCTGCAGACCAGTAAGTACTGTATGCAAACACATGCACTGAACTAGGACTGGATCATACTTAAGCCCGGATTCTGACTCTGGGGATGCAAATAGTACTTTCTGCCTCAGATCTAAGACTCGCATTAGGAAGCTTGGAGGTGTGTCTTTGCTATGCTGTGCTTCTGAAGCTAGTTGCTTATAGAGCTCTGTGGCACTCTTCTCCTGGAAGTGGGAGCACAGGATGCACCTGAGTGTGGGAAGAGTTAGGTGGGGTTTTCCTTCCAAGTAGCCGCGCAGCTGGGAGCCTGGAGAGATAGCCCTGATTACAGTATCTACTATTCCTACCTCAGGATAACCTCTGTTTTATCTATTTTTGATCTGATGAGCAAGGTTGGAAAATGTCAGCTTATCTTTCTGGCCTGGTTCACCTATTTGACTAGCGATTTTGAAATCCTTGCACCAATATGGGCTTGGGTGCGGTAGAGCACTGGCTGAGGGCTAGGTGCTCACTTGAGAGCTGGCAGTGATTTGGGGCTGGTGCAGAGAATCCTTAACAACGGCATTAACTGTAGTAGTTTGTTTGAATCCTAATTCTTGTCGTGGATTTACAGTCCTTAATTCCTCCGCTTCTCTCAGTGTCCCTGCCATATCTGTATCCTGTTCAGTTTGTATTGTTTCTTTGTCAATGTCACTGATCATGTCTGTAATTTTGTCTACACCAGCTGACTTTTATTAGCACAATGCTTCAGCCAGGTAATCACCATGAAATCACCTTGTTGAGTGAATGGCTAGAACAAATACATAGCAGGACTTTTACTTTCTGAAGCCGGGGTGTCCACCTCTGATGACAAGGCTGGAGGGTCTTTAACTGTGCCGAAGTCAACTCTGAATTGAGAGGTTGTTACTGTCCCCGATTATCTCTAACTGGCCTCAGGGGACGCGTATTCAACCACCAGCGTCCAGCTCTCCTTCCTCAGCAACACTTTCCTCACTGCAGCCTCCCCGGATTAGTGTGGAGATTTAGCTGGTTCAGAATTCAGCGAACAGGCTGTGGACACTGACATCTGAACAGCAGTCCCAGCGGTGCCTCCAAAATGTTACGCCCCTGGAAAGGGGTTGAAATATTCACGAACGTGATAAGGCAGGTGGTTTCCTCAACAAATATTTCTTACTGGAATGAGGAAATTACCGCCAATTCCCCTAGGTAGTGTATGGAGACGGAAGCAGTCTGTCTCAGGCGACCAGATCAAGACCCCGTTGTAGATCACAGTTCAACACCATTGCAGCTCAAATTGCACAACAAAGAACCAGGCAAGCAATGCAAAACAAACACTCCTTTAGCATTCTGACCCTTTCTCAACCATGTAGTAGGTTTTAGCTGTTTTTCAGGTTTTTTTTAATTCCAATCAATCTTTGTGAATGCCACCCATGAATCCAACCCATCTTTTTAGCCTCATCACAGTTTCCAATCCTATGAAAGAACATGAACCCACTGTATTGCTAATTTGCACCAGACTTTGAATGCACCATTCATCCTTCCAACCTGTAATATTTTAATAACTTATTTTGGTTCGAAAATACAGCGTGAAAAGTCATTAAGACTTCTTTTTTTCTTTTTTTTTTGCCATTATATGATCACTAGTTTCATGTCAACAACAGACGTGTACTGAGGAACGAGAACACGACCGCCACAATTTTATTGGATGCAGCAGATATACTTGAATTAAAATATTACAGTTGACCTTTAAAACAACGTTAATCTTAACAGTTAAGATAAAAACAGCACTTAAGCCTCCAATAGACATTTACTTGTTTTGTTTTTTGTTTTTTGTTTTTTGGTCTACAAATACATATTTTATTGAACATGTTAGATTTTATTTAAACCCTGATGTTCATGTCTGCATGCTGACATACTCCCGGTGTGTAAACTGACTCAGTTGTAACACCTGAATTTAGAACTCAGAGTTTAAAGTTTTGACTGAACCCTGCTGAGAGAGGATGCACAAGCCGAAACTATTATTTTGCCAAACTATTTGTTTGTCAAGCGTCGTGTCGTATATGCCTACCTTTACTTCTTTCAGTTTTGTGATAATTGAACTTAGTCTTTAATTATCATTAAGTTGTTCAGCTGATGAAAGTACAGAGGTAAATGAAATTTGGTCTCACCAGACTTTAGTTAACCGAGACAAACATGTCCACCCAGCCAAAGCCACAACAGGTCAGCTCAGGAGTATCATGTGAGTATGGGATGGAGTATCATGTGAGTATGGGATGGAGTATCATGTGAGTATGGGATGGAGTATCGTGATTATGAGATGTGGAGTATCATGTGAGTATGGGTTAGAGTATCGTGAGTATGGAATGGAGTGTCATGTGAGTATGGGATGGAGTATCATGTGAGTATGGGATGGAGTGTCATGTTAGTATGGGATGGAGTATCATGTGAGTATGGGATGGAGTGTCATGTGAGTATGGGATGGAGTGTCATGTTAGTATGGGATGGAGTATCGTGTGAGTATGGGATAGAGTGTCGTGTGAGTATGGGATAGAGTGTCGTGTGAGTATGGGATGGAGTGTTGTGAGTATGGGATGGAGTATCATGTGAGTATGGGATAGAGTGTCGTGTGAGTATGGGATGGAGTATCATGTTAATATGGGATGGAGTATCATGAGAGTATGGGATGGAGTATCATGTGATTATGGGATGGAGTATCATGTTAATATGGGATGGAGTATCATGAGAGTATGGGATGGAGTATCATGTGAGTATGGGATAGAGTGTTGTGTGAGTATGGGAGGGAGTATCATGTGAGTATGGGATGTGGAGTACCATGTGAGTATGGGATGGAGTATTGTGAATATTGGATGTGGAGTATCGTGTGAGTATGGGATGGAGTATTGTGAGTATGGGATGGAGTATCATGTGAGTATGGGATGTGGAGTATTGTGAGTATGGAATAGAGTGTAATGTGAGTATGGGATGGAGTATCATGTGAGTATGGGATGTGGAGTATCATGTGAGTATAGGATGGAGTATCATGTGAGTATGGGATGTGGAGTATCATGTGAGTATAGGATGGAGTATCATGTGAGTTTGGGATGGAGTATCATGTGAGTATGGGATGTGGAGTATCATGTGAGTATAGGATGGAGTATCATGTGAGTTTGGGATGGAGTATCATGTGAGTATGGGATGTGGAGTACCATGTGAGTATGGGATAGAGTATCATGTGAGTATAAGATGGAGTATCATGTGAGTATGGGATGTGGCGTATCATGTGAGTATAGGATGGAGTATCATGTGAGTTTGGGATGGCGTATCATGTGAGTACGGGGTGTGGAGTACCATGTGAGTATAGGATGGCGTATCATGTGAGTATGGGATGTGGAGTACCATGTGAGTATAGGATGGCGTATCATGTGTTTATGGGATGTGGAGTACCATGTGAATATAGGATGGAGTATCATGTGTTTATGGGATGTGGAGTACCATGTGAATATAGGATGGAGTATCATGTGTTTATGGGATGTGGAGTACCATGTGAATATAGGATGGAGTATCATGTGAGCATGGGATTTTGGGTCATCTTTACTATGGCTGTGTCACTCAGCAGGGCAGTCAATATTCACCTCACATTCAGCTGTAACAGATAATTACTATTTATATCTGCCATACAAAGAATTCGAAATACCTGAGTTTGGTACAATATGATTTGTGAGTTTATACTACACAATGTTTGATGTAGATTATATTTAACAACACATTAAAATGACAAGGAAGCAAACTAATGATGTAGACCAGCCCCTGTCTTACTCATATATTACTCACTAATTACTGCTCATCATAGTTAAGTTACATCTGTTTTACTCATAATGTGACTAATTCTGATGAATGGCCTGTAATTTAAAATGTTAATGTTTAATGATACCAATGATATCACTGTGGACAGTAGTCAGTGTGTGTGTGCGTGTGTGTGTGTGTGTGTGTGTGTGATGTAAAAACCATGAAGCACTTTGAAAGTCAACGGGCAACACAGCACGAACGTTGAAATGAAAAGACCCACAAAGTGAAAGTAGATCTATTGCCCTCTCTGTGCATTACAAGAGAGTGAGTCATTTCAGTGGGATTTAAAAATATCCACATTAGTCAGGGGCGTGAAATAGTGACACAAACGGCATGTACACACAGGGACAGACTCCAGCACTGCGTCCTAAATGACATTCACTGGGAAGCTGGTGGAGGTTTTCCTTTAAAGTGGTAAGGCAGAAATGAGCGGGTTTTGGTAAAAAAGGTCTTGTAAGAAAATATAAAGGATTTGAACTCTCGGGTCTGTGAGAGCATCTGTGTCCTTCCCAGATAGAAAAACTGCTGTGGCGCGGGCCCGTCCCACACCCGACACTTTCATCCGGCCCACATACCGCATGGAATGTTTGCACTTGGGCGGTCCGCTCCTGTTTGCCAGATCTGGGCCAGAACCAAGCCATAGCAATGCCACATGTGCCACATATTTGCCAAAGGTGGCCCATATTTGTTTTGTGATATTTGGGCCATATTCACCATTTATCACACGGGCCACTTCAGGGTCACATCCAGATCCCGTGTTGCCCAGAGCACCGCATCTTTGCCAAAAAAGGCCCCCATTTGATTTGGCATATTTGGGCCATATTTGCTGTTATACATGTGGGCCTCTTCAGGCTCACATCCATTTTGTCAGGGCCAGAAGAAGACCATCAGTGCTGCATCATTGCCTGAAGTGGCCCACATCTGGATGCTCTCTGGGTTGTGACTTTGGTCTTGGTGTCTGGGACAGAAGACGGAAACCTCCAGAATAAATGAGACTTACAGCACAGAGCAGTGTCCTACCTGAGAGAGAAGGACTTCTGGCTCGGGACGGTTTTGGTGGTGAAGCCCTCCGTCTGACACCAGCGCTCCTGCCCAGACGTATCCTGGTCGGTCTGCACAGCCCCTGGGTCTGGAGACCCGGAGCAGTTGTTGCCGTCACATCTGTAGGACAGCTGCCTCAGACAGGCAGCCCGGCCATTTTCTCGGTAATGGAAACTCACCTGAGGGTTTTAGGGACGATGCAGTGTTGAAGGAGCTGTTAGCGATGACATTACTAAGCAGCTCCTGTCAGAGCCATCAAACAAAAACTACAAAATAATAATACCAACAACAATAATCACAATAACAACAATGCACAAGTGGAGGAAAATATTTTCCTCCAAGGATGAAAGTATCTGTCTGTCTGTCTATCTATCTATCTATCTATCTATCTATCTATCTATCTATCTATCTATCTATCTATCTATCTATCTATCTATCTATCTATCTATCTATCTATCTATCTATCTATCTATCTATCTATCTATCTATCTATCTATCTATCTATCTATCTCAGAATAATACCATTAAGAAGACCTTGTATTGATACAGCACCGAGCAACCGTGCTGAACATGCATGGTAAATAAAACAACCGAAACATAAGAATAAAACAGATGAAATCATTTGCTATGGAGCCAAAATAGAATGAAAGAAGTCACTTGGATGCTGAATAATCTGTCAGATTCCTCAGATTGTTTCTGAATGTAGCTCCTACAGAATATTAGCTCATATTATTGAAAGGGTGGAGGACGCGTACCTGGAGTGTCCCGTCTGTGTTCTCGTGCACAGGTGCGGCGGTGAGGCTGCCTCCTCGGTAGGACGCGCTGTGAGCGGTGCCCGCCAGCAGCGGCAGCAGCAGCGGCAGCAGCACGACGGAAGTTGCCTTCATGGTGTCCCGGCGTGTCTCCTCACAGTTCAACCCGCTGATTCACCTTCAAGGTGGCCCGCCCGTCCCAGTTCAGCCAACTGGTAGAACCAGATCACAGCTGGAATGGAATCCTCAGTCAAAGGCTTTTCATAAGAGTGACGTCACACACTGACAAGCAGCCAACAGGGAGCTGTCAGCCACGACAACCACATATCACTGTTGCCATTAGCAGCTGTGATCATGTTTTAGGTTTTACTTTTGTTTCCCTGTAAAGTGATCAAGAATGATATTGCTGTGAAAATAGTGTAGGGAATTCGGGAGGCGACCACAGGAACTGCCGCGGCCGGGACGCGAACCCGTATTGCCCGCACCGCGGGAGACATCGTTGACCGCTCGACTAAAGGGTCCTCTCTATCAGCCAGCGGCTCACGTGTCTACTTATCCATGCGCGTTACACTTCCGTTCCTCCATCGGGAAGCGCGTCCCCGCGCTTAAGTATATCAGCTCCTTCACGCCTCTGGGCGCATGCGCTTCCGATGGCCTTACGGTCTCACCATCCCACTTCTGACACCAATGTAGCGAGTTCGGGGGGGGGGGGCAACCACAGGAACTGCCGCGGCCGGGACGCGAACCCGTATCGCCCGCACCGCGGGAGACATCGCTGACCGCTCGACTAAAGGATCAGCCCCGTCAGCCAGTGGCCAGCGTGTCTTCTTATCCATGCACGTTACAATACGTCTGAAGGCCCTCGAGAAACACTCTTCCTGTTTGTCATCACAATTGAACCATTTCAGAAAGCCAACCTGTTTCTGGTAACAAATTGCATCATCTGATATCCTGATAGTAAATTGAACTGTCATCATCAATCAGTTTGTCAGTTGGTCTGTTTTCAAATAGTTGCCTAGCAACATCATGTTAATTAGCCCAGTAGCGTAGCCAGAACGACCGGGTTTTCACTCCTAAGTAAAACGACCACAGGCGGTCAACATGACCGCCGTTTTTTAAACTCTATATTGTGTCAAGATAAATACCCAGTTGCGATATTAATGCATTACATATATTAGTGTAACGTGCATGGGTAAGTAGACACGTTGGCCCTTGGCTAACGCGTCAGACCCTTTAGTCGACTGGTTAACATTGACGCTTGCGGAGTGGGAGGCACGGGTTCGCGTCTCAGCTGTGGAGACAATTCCCGGGCTGCCTCCCGAATTCCCTACAGTAGTATGTCTGTTAGGAAACTAACTGACCCCAAAATCAACATTTTTACAACTTTAATACTATTTTTCAAACAATTTAAAATGGCCGCTATCCAACGCCTGTAAATACTGCAGCGCCTCGGTGGTACTCATGGTGCGTCTGTACCCACACATGTTGGACAGCATCACACATCAGGGTTAGACTATTTCTATGCACTGGAGGGCGCTATTGTGTTTCTAGGACAGAGCAACGAACTTCACGGCGGAAATGACGTGACCAACACGTAGCTGAGTTTTAGTTTGTGTTTTAGGCTCCGTATGTGAGCCTGGACCTCTGCGTCACAGTTGTTAGTGTCCAGCTTTGGAAGTCTAGTGCGCAACTTCTGTCCCATAAGGATCTCAGCCGGAGAATAGCCACTTTTGAGAGGTGATGATCTATAAGCTAAGAGGGCCAGGTATGGATCTGTATCACTCTGTGCACACTTCGTCATGAGTCTTTTTATGATCTGGACCCCCTTTTCAGCCTTCCCATCTGCTTGTGGGTACAGCGGACTGGAAGTTGTGTGGCTAAAACCGTAATGTTTTGCAAACTGCTTAAATTCGCGACAAGAAAACTGTGGGCCGTTGTCTGTAACCACCTCTTGAGGAATGTCGCGTCTAGCAAAAATGAACTTTAGATGAACTATGGCACTTTGTGCTGAAGTCGTTGACAGTAGAACTATTTCTGGGTAATTCGAGAGGTAGTCAATGGCTAACAAATATTCCTTTCCAATGCAGGAGAAGAGGTCATGCCCCAACCTTCTCCCATGGTTTTGATGGGATCTCAGACAGAATCATTGGCTCTTTGGTTTGCTTGTAATGAAACTGAAGGCATGTGACACAGTTGCCAACCACTGCGTCTATGTCGTCATTCATGTTTGGCCAATAGATAGCCTCTCGTGCCCTGCGTTTACACTTCTCTGCCCCTAAATGCCCCTCGTGCACCCTGGTCAGCATCTCTTTACGCATTGAGGTAGGAATCACAATCCTATTGCCTTTGAGTATCACACCATCCACCAGTGAGAGCTCAGACCTGAGTGGGTGATACTGCTTGCACGAGCCCCTTTGCCAGCCATGCTCTGTGTTTTCTATTACTTTGGAGAGAATCGGGTCTTTGGAAGTCTCCTCTGCTGGTTCCTGAGCTGTTGATCAGAAGTAGGGAGTGTGTCCTTCACCATGTGAACATGCAGAGCAACATCCACCTCAGTGCTGCTACAGCACACCTGAGACACAACTGGTGTGGCACAAGAAAGCGCATCAGCAATCACCAAACAAGGCCCTGGCACATAGGTAAGGACCGCATCATACCTTTGTAGCTTCATAATCAATCAGTGAATGCAGTTTACTGCTGGTACCGTGTACTGGTTGGCTAAAATAGCCATAAATGATTGAACGCAGAAGAGCCGTTTGACGCGCTTTATCCATCTCCACTAGGCGCTGCCGTAAATCAGTTTATGGTGACCCCTCTGGGGGTCACTGTCGTAATAATGTAAACTAACCTACGACACATCGGTACAACGTCTGTCCTCATAGCCCACTGAACAGCTGCAGAGTAGGGCTGGTGGTCCACCAGCCGTTATCAACCGGTCATGCTGAGCAAAGGGTGCCCGGACCACCAGGCGTTAAAGCTCGACGTCCAGGTGTAGAAGAATCACAACTTTATCTACATTATGTGTTTTTGTAAACGAGGAACTGATGAAAGCGTATCCAAAGGAGGTGAATCAAGTGCATCTGGACTTGGTATATATCCGCGAAGACGTTTCGCCTCTCATCCAAGAGGCTTCCTCAGTTCGTGCCTTTCTGACTAGACCAAGCAAGAAGGAAGAATGCAAGAAAGGCACGAACTGAGGGAGCCTCTTGGATGAGAGGCGAAACGTCCTCACGGATATATAACCAAGTCCAGTTGCACTTAATTCACCTCCTTTGGATAACCATGACGACCTGGATGAATGAGAACTTTCACAGACATGATGAAAGCTTACTGTTGTATAATGGGCTGGTCTGATATTGTAGCGAATTCGGGGGGACAACGCAACCATAGGAACTGCCGCGGCCGGGACGCGAACCCGTATCGCCCGCACCGCAGGAGGCATCGCTAACCGCTAGACTAAAGGGTCAGACCCGCCAGCCAGCGGCCAGCGTGTCTACTTATCCATGCACGTTACACTACCTTCCCTGCCTATTCTTAGGATTATGTCGTGATTTTTGTTGACGCTTGTAGTTGCTGTCATACAAATCAGCACAGTCTCAGATATTTTCGCCTACCGACACATCCCATCCTCGTCTCCAAATTGTTAAGTTGGCGAGTGAATCGCAGGAGACGAACGAACGGTTATTCCGCTTGATTCCGCAACCCCCTAACCTCAATCGCATACGTAGGGCCACCTACTGGTGATGGAATGTAGTGTCTATAAACACAACACTCGGCATTCTCCTCATCACAGTCTTCATATTGTAACGTGCACGGATAAGAAGACACGCTGGCCGCTGGCTCGCGGGCCTGACCCTTTAGTCTAGCGGTTAGCGATGCCTCCTGCGGTGCGGCCGATACGGGTTCGCGTCCCGACCGCGGCAGTTCCTGTGGTTGGGTTGTCCCCCGAATTCGCTACAGTATATAACTTTATCATCCTGTTTCAATGTTGTATTGTGTAAATTGTGTAAGCACAACATCCATTGCACGTTGTCCGTCTTGGGAGAGATCCCTCCTCTGTTGCTCTCCCTGAGGTTTCTTCCTACTTTTTCTCCCTGTTAAAGGTTTTTGTTTTTTTAGGGAGTTGTTCCTTATCCGATGTGAGGGTCTAAGGACGTGATGTTGTGTTGCTGTAAAGCCCCCTGAGGTACATTTGCAATTTGTGATAATGGGCTGTACAAATAAAATGAACTTGTCTTACTACAATTCATTGAAATGTCTGAGGTATAAAAGATGAGTGCCTGCAGCCAGTTTGAGCTGTGCTTACGTCAATCAATAATTTAAGTTTTCAGTCATGTACCTTCAGTCTTAAATCATATGGCCATTTGGATATTGTTGACACGTAACGGTTAAGTGCTTGATTTATGGATTTTAATGTTGTCTTAAATGTAAAAACTGCAGATGGCGTTGTTACTTAACGTAATGGAAAACTCTATATCCTCTCTCTCTCTTTCGCTGTCATTTTTACCACTACTTGTTTAGCAAAATTCTGGTGGACACACACCGAATCACTTTTTAATGTCGCGGGCTTTTCTAAATAAATTGTTTAAACATATATCTGCAGGGTTGTTCATCAGGTGATCTAGCCCAGTGGTTCTCAACCTTTTTGGGGTCCTGGACCCCCTGCGTATTTTTGATCTACCCTGAGGACCCCTCCACCTGATCTTGGGGGAGGGGGGTTGCAATTTGATAGAAACAGTAGAAACTGCATTTTAAATTGCATTATAGCATTTATTCACTCTTTGGGGCAAAAATAAGAGCTTTCAGTTGTAAATTAGATATAGTTAACAAAACAGAGTTCTTATGCAGTAACTTTCAGATATATGTAACAAAACAGAATATGTATTCAGTAACTTTCAGATATATGTAACAAAACAGAATATGTATTCAATAACTTTCAGATAGATGTAACAACAGAATTTTTATGCATTAACTTTTAACAATGCAAACGGGAGCGAGATCTCTTATTAAAATACAATAAATTACACTTGTGAAACAGATGTAATTAGAGAAAAAAGTCCTGTTACCCTTTATAGTTTAGGTAGATAAAGGTCTGTCACATTTGAGTAAAATAATCCTATTTCTGTAAATGTCATAGGATCTTTTTTTTAAAGATATTTTATTTTCACGGACCCCTTGCAATTACACCACAGACCACTAGGGGTCCGCGGACCCCCGGTTGAGAAACACTGATCTAGCCTAATGTAGAACTTGTATCATCTTTCGGTTCAGTTCTTATGGTTTATTTTTTTTACAAACGTGTATGTCAAATCTTTTATTTTGTTATTTTACTAATAGCCCACACGTATTACCCACTTTATAGTTTGTTTTTTTCAATATACTGTAAGATGTCTACAGCTCGGCTTTACGTGTATACCGTCGACCTATAGGTGTCGCTGTGGTTCGTGAGCTATAGTACACCTGGGTAGTCGGGGGAGAAGAAGAGGGAAGCGGGGATGACAGGAAATAAAGAGCTAGCGAGTTACAAACGGAACGAAGTGTCATTATACAACAATACGAACATTACGTGTACCTTATAGTGTAACACTTTCTTTTATAGATCTTCCCGACGGTTTGTTTACAGCCCCTTTTGTGTTAGCATTGAGGTTGTTTTTAATCACACACAAAAAAAATCCTGGCCAATTTTAGAACAACATTTAATGGTACTACGTTGTGCTAACTATTGTGCGTACAGTTATAAATATTTACAAAACAATGTTTAAGATAAAAAAAATGTTTTGCAGTATGGTCAGCGGAAGCATATTTTAGCGTCGTGACGTGAGGGCTTATCGCGACCCGTAGTGACGTCAGCGTATGGCAATCGTCAAAGTGGCAAGATGGCTACCGAACTAAACAAAACTCAAATCCTGGCCATTTTCAAAAGATTAAGATCCATTCCTACGAACAAGGTAACGCTCATGAACACACAACCAGGTGATGCTGCTGTTGCGTTAATGGTGTTTGTCGTCATTAGTGTGTTTTTTCCTCTCCGCGGCGCAGTATAAATAACGCGTTAGCTTAGCGCGTTAGCTTAGCGCAGAAGCCAGCTCGGCCCGTGCAGGGTAAGCTAACAGTAGCTGTCACCAACGGTAGCTAGCCGAAGCTAACAGAAGCTAGCAGTAGCTCCAACATTAAGGCCACGTATGCGGTCCGTGTCCAGCTGAATCTTCCTGGGTGGTTAAGCGTCACTTTAAACGGCGAGGTTGTTGGCCGACACAAGGACGTCGCTTCGGCTACGTTGACCTGATTTGTGAGATATAACTGGTGTAACTGCAACAAGCGTAATTCAGTTCCGCTTTTGGATTTGATGGCACTAATGTCAGCATTAACAGCCACCCGCGGTGTCCTCTCTTGTCAAACTCATTTTGTGATTAAAGCAAACGTTACATTTGTCGTGCGCACACGGTGTAATATTGGGCTGAATCTTCTTTAATTCCATGTTATTGGAGCTCGCTACTATCTGCTCTGTTTTACTTAAACGCCAAGTGGAAGGTGGATCAGTTGTAAACCAGATGCTTAGTGCTCTCACATTTTATGACTTCACTCACCAGCCTCTAATCAGCCCCCGTATGAATGAACTATGTACTCTCTCTGCATAGGCCTGCTTCGACTGTGCAGCCAAAAACCCCAGCTGGGCAAGTATTTCACATGGCGTGTTCCTGTGCATCGATTGTTCAGGAATTCACCGTTCCCTGGGAGTCCACCTGAGCTTCATCCGGTAGGCGAGGGCAAAAATGCCACCTAGCACAAAAATGTTAATAGTTTTGTAGTCACTAAAGGTGAGTTTTAGCAAAAATAATCCTTTAAAAAACCCTTAAAGTTCAGTTAGATGTTTAAGACACTAAAGGTCTCTTTTACTTTGGTGTTAAAAACATACTGACAGGGCGTCCAGGTAGCGTGGCGGTCTATTCCGTTGCCTACCAACACGGGGGTCGCCGGTTCGAGTCTCCGTGTTACCTCCGGTTTGGTCGGGCGACCCTACAGACACAATTGGCCGTGTGTGCGGGTGGGAAGCCGGATGCGGGTATGTGTCCTGGTCGCTGCCCTAGCGCCTCCTTTGGTCGGTCGGGGAGGAGGAGGAACTGGGGGGAATAGCGTGATCCTCCCACGTTCTACGTCCCCCTGGTGAAACTCCTGACTACCAGGTGAAAAGAAGTGGCTGGCGACTCCACATGTATCGGAGGAAGATGTGGTAGTCTGCAGCCCTCTCCAGATCGGCAGAGGGGATAGAGCAGTGACCGGAAAGGCTCGAAAGAGTGGGGTAATTGGCCGAATCCAATTGGGGAGAAAAAAAAGGGGGGGGGGGGACAAAAACATACTGACAGCTGGTAGGGTTTTACATCCTGACATATGGATTACATGGACCTCACATACTGCACAGAGGATCGTTGAGCACCATATGTGCTATTGTTTCTGCAGAGGCAGGCAGTCACCAAGGGATGAAAGCTAGAATCCCGACCATTGTAATTTTCATTTAATTTACTGATACCTATGGAGATGCCATTAACTACAATGGTGTTTGACTAGTCTAAATCCCAGAGAGCCATTCAAAATGAAACATTTGGCAGTGCTGTTGTGTCAGCACCCACCGCTGCTGGTAAAGGTCTTGTACCAGCTTGTTCTGTCACATCTGTTTATTAGACACAACAACTTCACTTCAAACTCAGCGCTACCTGCCATCTTCCTCTTCATTTTTCTGCTATGACGAAGGTGTAAAACACTTTGAACTGTATACTTATTTTCTGGGGCATCCTACCAGACATTAACCATTCAAATGAAGAACTACAAAAGGTTATGATTTGGATGGTTGCTTGTTGTTGACATAAAATATGCCAGAAATAGATTGTCTGGATGTAAATCTTGAATATTGTAGCTTGACTGTATACCTAATTAAATAATTGGTTACAGTTAGACTGGAGAGTACTGACTTTTCCTCTTTCTGCTCCGCTCAGATCTACAGAGTTAGACTCCAACTGGAACTGGTTCCAGCTCAGATGTATGCAAGTTGGAGGCAATGCCAACGCTGTAAGTAATAACAGTAATCAATTTATAAAGCTATTCTACAACTTTTGACATATTGGTAAGGAATCCTCTTAAAAGTTTGCTAAAAAAAAAAAATCCACTATTGTGTTGTTGGACTTCAAGAAGCATCTCTCTGTCTTTCTATCACTCACTCTCTGTCTGTATGTTTCTCTCTGTTTGTCCTCTTTTCTCTGTCTCTCTTCCCTGTGTTTCTATCTTCTCCTCTCTTCTCTGATGCTCTTTCTCTGTTCTCTCCTGTCTGTGAAGACTGCCTTCTTTCGTCAACATGGCTGCTCAACAAATGACACGAATGCCAAGTATAACAGTCGCGCGGCCCAGATGTACCGGGACAAGATTCGACAGCTTGCCAACACTGCCTTGTCCAAATATGGCAATGATGTGAGTAGAATTAGCTTGTTAAAGATAAGCTAACGATTGTAGTATTTTCTTTGTCTGCCATGGTGATAAGGTCCATATAACAGCATCAACTAACTTCATTTCTCGTCATCCCTGTATTTTACCAAATAAACCACAAAGCTAATGAGGATGCAGCTGGTTTCAGATCAGGCTGCTGGTACTATAAACAACTCCTCAGCAAAACTGTCTCTTTTGCTGTCTCTTTTAGGGTGGGCAGGCGATGAGTTATGCTATCGTGCATTTGTTGTGCACTTTTATGTATTTAAATATGTGGGTTGCTGAAGCGTCTTGTGTTGTAGGCTGAAAGGTACAGGCTACCGATTCCTGTATGCGTGACAAACCCCAGATAGGCCCCTCCCCGCGGTTTTGACCGGACTTCACTTGTGGAGTTGGTGTAACCTGGGCAGCACTAAGCTGGCTAAAGCCTAATGGGACCGTGGACTGGCGGTTATAAAAATCCCACACATCTCTGGTTCGTAAGTGCCTAACAAGTGGGCAGTCCGGACTCCCAATCCGACCATCACTTGGGTGCAACCTGTGGCGGATCCCATCGTCTTCACTTTTGTGTTGCCATGGAACTAGATCCTCCCAGGCCAAGCAGTGTGGACGAGTGTCGTGACCTGATCACCACTTGAATCAAGGCTTTAGCGAATGGCTCTGAGAGTTTGTCAAGGACCGTGCAACGATTTAAATATGTATTCGTGTTTTTATTTTATTTTTGTTCATATTTGTTGTGTGAAGCACACTGAGCTTAAATTGTATGAAATGTACAACGTAAATAAAATTTGACTTGACTTTTATGTCCATTTATAGCTCTTAAATTACATATGATGCTCACGAATGCCTGTCTACCATCATACCTCATGAGTGCCAAAAATAGAAGCGACCCGAATTTGATTATTGCTTTAGACTACTCTTTTATATATATATATATATATATATAGATATATATATATCTATATATATATATATAGATATATATAGATAGATAGATAGATAGACTATAGATGTATAGTCACTCTTCTCTATAGATCTCCATGTCTAGCACCACTTAAGTATTGTAGGCCCATTTAAAGGAAGCAATGTTGATGTCTGAAAATGCCACTAGCATCTCCTGCTGTTTTTATTCTAGCTGTGGATTGACTGTTCTAGTGGAGGAACTCCAGCTGCAGCCTCCGAGGAGAAAGAGGCAGACTTCTTTGCAGAACACACACAGGTTTATCACCAGTGCACTTCTATTTAAACAATAGTTGGATATGTAGACTGGGAGAAGTATTTACTCTCTCAGTTCAAGGAATAGCTGGACTTGTGTTAGTTGCATCACCTTTGTCTGTGATATGGACACAAATCCAACGAGAAGCCTTAAATTACTGCAGTAAACGAGCTACAGTTCACCGTTAGGTTTGTTCCTATCTTAATGTTGACAGGCTGACAATGACTGGAGCATGACAGCCTCCACCCAGTCACAACAGAACGGAGCTTCTGTCAACCCACAGCTGATAGAGGTGACTACCAAAGCCCAGGATGCTGCCAACAGCCGTAAGTTGCCGACAGAAAGGCCCCCACAACACGGTACAACATGTTCTCCATATGCTTGTGAGCATGTCACTGATGGGATTGATTTGTGCTGTCCGCCAAGTGAATTTGCCAGGGTCGGCTATAATGACACATGGCAGTTGCTGCACTGTTTATTTCTTGAATACATACGTGTTCAGGTCTGAGAAAGGAATTGGAAAACCGGCAGCAATGCTCAACTGATGTTGGATTTATCCGATTAAACAGTTATGTGGTTTATCGTTTGATTCTCTCTTGTGGTCTGCCGTGTTTTTTCCAGAACCTGAAGAAGGACCAAGTATTGAAGGACTGAGTACGTCCCCTAAAGCCACCCTGGGTGAGTGTCATGAGTCTGCTTTCAGACACATGTACAGTTTTAATCAGTACATTCACACTCGATCTAGTGTATTATTATGAAGTATACACTTTTTACCAGAGTACCGTTCTAATAGACATGATGGTTCTCCTTTGTGCATAAACATGGCTGCTCCTAGCTGTTAAGCTTCACCCAGCTGATCATTAATAGACAGACATGTTCCTGTGTCTACAACCACAAACACCTCGAGACAAAAAACAAATGATTGTTTAACAGAGTATAGCTCTCTCTTTCCCTCCAAACTGCTGGAGACTGTTTACCTCTCTTTCTTGGCACTGTTCTTATTGAATTTTCCATGTTATTCATATCCTTTTAGTTTTTAGTCAGAACAATATAGATTACAAGGTTAAAACATATTGTTAGAATTCTAAACCCACCAAGAACCTTGATGGAAGGAGTCATTCTTCTGAGTGATGGGATTTCTCCTGGCTTGCAGAGGACTCCATGTGTTTGTCTTCGCACAAGTCCTGGATACCCAGCGGTGATTATCAGCTGCTCAGATGTGGTTTGATTGCTGGCTGGTTGTGTCTCTCAGGCATGGGCTGGTGCTTTAACGAGCATTTTCTGACAAAATATCTCTAAACTAACACTTGTGGACGATGCCGTTGCATTTTCAGGCTAGGAAAAGGAAAAGCAACGTCACCACATTGTATCAAAGTATCAGACCAAGAAAAGTCCTATAAGGTAATCCTTGTACTGATCTGTAAAATGGCTGAGCAGGTTCTCAAGCTCTAAAATTCTTTTAGAGCTAAAATTCGAAATTTCTAAATTTAATAACATTAGTTAAATTAATAATATAAAATTAATAATGTTAATAACAATAATATAATTATAATACAATTATAATATAAAATGAAATATTAAATGTTATATATAATATATAAAAATATGTATAAATATAAAATAAATATAAAATATAATTATATTATAAAATATAATAATCGATTAATATTAATTAAAATTATAAATTTAATAATAAAATTATTTAAGAGCTTGTACATATAAAGCATTTAAGACTAAGCAGCAGCTTTGCTTTCGCTCGCTAAGTATGACAGAAAGCAGTGTTGCTGCATGTGCCGGTGTCCTGAAAGTTAACCTTCTTAAAGCAGTTCAATAGTTTATTCAAAGCATCTTAAAGCAGTTCAATAGTTTATTCAAAGCATCTTTTACTTAAATTTTCAGTTTATCTTTATAAATGATGAAGACAGAAGAGACGCTTTATTATTTGTCATGTATATAAACTTAGCACAAAAAGTAAGGAAATGTGTGTTTGGTAGATTATTTCTTTGTTGTAACAATGCTTCTTGGCAGTAAATCTTATATCAGGCAGCTGATTGTCAGCACCTGGGGTACCAGAAGCTCAAAAGAAGTCAATAGCAACAGCAAAATAAGCTGTTTGGCTTTGGCAGAGAAGATTTGGCAAATTTTTCATGGGCGCAACCCACATGCTCATCCCAAAATGCATGATCCTTACAAATGTGGCACCATTTAAAAGGGATATAAACAGGCTTTCCAATGGTATAAGATTTATTGCCAAGAAGCATTGTTACAACAAAGACATAATCTACCAAACACAAATTTCTTTACTTTTTGTGCTTAGTATACATACACCGAAATTTGTTTTCTGCATTTAACCCATCCTATGCTAGCAGCAGTGGGCAGCTGCAGTACCCAGGGACCAACTCTAGTTCTTCTTTCCATTGCCTTGCTCAGGGGCACAGACAGGAGTATTAACCCCAACGTGCATGTCTTTGATGGTGAGAGGAAACCGGAGCACCTGGAGGAAACCCACGCAGACACGGGGAGAACATGCAAACTCCGCACAGAAAGGGCCTGGGATGGCCTGGGGTTCGAACCCAGGACCTTCTTGCTGTGAGGCAACAGTGCTAACCACTGGGCCACCGTGCCGTTGTATCGCATAGCTACAAATTCTTCTGTCTTGATGATGAGGGTAGTTTTCCTGATGAAACAGCCTGAACGGTACTGGTTTCAGAGCCTGATAGTTCTGGTCCGACAGTCACGTTAGAGTTGCCACGCGCTAATCGGCTCTACTGCAAGGGAATGCTGTGATGCATCTGCTTCCGTGTCCTCACCCAGCTGTCCCTTCTGTTTTCTCCTCTAACCCCTGTTTCTACATCAGGACCCTCATCAGTCGCACCTGTTTCCTTTGTCCTCAAGGCTGCGTGTCACAAATTGAATTTGGCTTTTAAATGACTCGCCTGTTTAAACAATGGCTAAACTGAAAAACCTGTGCTGCAGTTTACTTGGTACAAGTGCGTATTGGATGTGACGTTTCCTGTGACCGCAAATGCTCAAGTGTAAGTTACTGGATAATTATTAGTGTTTGTTCTCACAGATGTGAAGCCATCTATCATTGGGAAGAAGAAGCCCATGGCTGCTAAAAAAGGGGTAAATACTCTTTTTTTCATTTCATACTTGCAGGCATGGCTGCTGTAGACTGTTGTAGGCCTGCAGCAGGTTTCTGTCTGAAAGAGAGGGAAAATCAACATGTTGCAGAGATGCTTGGTTTAACTCTGTCACACGAGGATATTGGGAAAATGGTGTGTAGGTCTAGAAATTTGGTGCAAATGAGGAAAAATTCAAAATGGAAATGCACTTGAACCAGTTTTGCAGACAGACCCTCTATCAGAAGATGTCTTCCAGAACTAGTTTCTGTTGGCTTTTGTTTAGGTCAGTAAGATGTTGTTTGTTTTTTATTATCTTTTTTTTTTTTCACTCACCCCTCGCCTGTCCACCTGTCCCTCAGCTTGGCACTAAAAAAGGTCTGGGTGCCCAGAAGGTGAGCAGTAAGAACTTCTCCGAGGTGGAGAAACAGGCCCAGGTGGCTGAGAAGCTGAGGGAAGAACAAGCTGCTGAAGTCAAGAAACAAGCCGAGGAGTCCATGTAAGTCACACCGCCGTCCTGACTAAGTCCATGTCTTCTTCCAGAGAAAGTAGATCCACTGTAAATGGAGATTTTTTAGTGTAGCTGTATGTAAAGTTAAATAGTATTGTGATTAACTAGTCCATATTTTGATGTTCTATAAAGTTAAGCGCTTTAGAAGAAATGTGAAAGTAATACCAGTCAGTTATAAAGATGTGACTGTAATGTTGGGATCTCACAGTGTGGCTTCCATGCGACTGGCCTACAAAGAGCTGGAGATTGACAGGAAGCTGGAGGAGAGGAAGATCCAGAGCATGGAGGGCAAGAAGCGGGAGCAGGCCGAGAGACTGGGCATGGGCTTTGGGAACAGGAGGTGACAGCACAACTACGACATCAATGTGAAAGCCTTGTTCAGGGACTGCAAGGCTGTCTGAGTGAAATAAAAATTTAAATATATAAGTGTAACATTTATGGAACAAAAAGATCCCGTAAAATCAGTTGATTTTTTTTTAGGGTTTTTTCTGTCGAGGTAAACTTTTCTATACCATGTTTTCCAAATGGAAGAGTTCAAACATGCATTTATAAAAAAAAAAAAAACAACAACAAAGACGGCGGCCGGGTAGCATAGCGGTCTATTCCGTTACCTACCAACACGGGGATCGCCGGTTCGAATCCCCGTGTTGCCTCCGGCTTGGTAGGGCGTCCATACAGACACAACTGACTGTCTGCGGGTGGGAAGCCGGATGTGGGTATATGTCCTGGTTGCTGCACTAGCGCCTCCTCTGGTCAGTCGGGGCGCCTGTTTGGGGGGGAGGGGGAACAGCGTGATCCTCCCACGCGCTACATCCCCCCTGGTGAAACTCCTCAGCTCCAGGTGAAAAGAAGGGGCTGATGACTCCACATTCATCAGAGGAGGCATGTGGTAGTCTGCAGCCCTCCCCGGATAAGCAGAGGGGATGGACCAGCGACCGGAATGGCTCGAAAGGGTGGGGTAATTGGCCAAGTACAATTATGGAATAAAAAGGGGGAAATACGGACACAAAGGCAGCATCTACCACAGTGGTACAGTATGCAGGAGAACACAGCTGGATCTCAAGTCATGCGTTTTGCCACAGAGACGGTGAGACTGATAGCTTGAAATGTCATGTTGCACAACATCAGATCAGTGGTCACTTACCTGATCACACCTGTAAGGACAGGTTCAAATTGAATCGTGTGTGTGTGTGTGTTTCCTATCCCAGTGCCGTGTCTCACTCTGTGATGTCAGAGATGCAGTTGATCGAGCAGGAGACTCCAGTAGGGGCTAAATGTTGTCGCTCCAAACTGGACATGTTCGACGAGCCTGGCTTCACGTCTGGACCCCCCAAGTATGAAGCACACTTTATCCCTTCTCTTTTTTGCCACTTCCCAACACTCTCTGGTGTTTGATTTATAATACATTAGTGCACTTAGTGTAAGTACACAGCAGGTAGATCAAAATACATTACAGTCGTTTAGCCAATGCTTTTATCCAAAGCGACTTACAAGAAGTGCATTTAACATAGGAAATCAGGAGAACTACTAGTCATCAGAGGTCATAAGTGCATCTCCTCTCTAAGCAAGCATCTAAGAGCAAAACCAGTGCTAAAGTAAAAGCGCAAGAAAGAGAGTGCAGGTCACACCCTGGCCACTTAACACCCAATTTGCCAAAGAGCTAAAATGAAAGTAGGCCTATTGCCCAGAAACTGGTCACATATGTCTATCAAACCTCTCACAAAACTTAAAACTGCAAACAGCAAGTTACCAAGGAATATATTTATAAGCTAAAAGGATAACTAAGTCAAAACAGCAAGGCAACAAGAAATATTTAAGGACACACTAGGTGAAAAAAAAAAGCTACAGCTAGAAAAAGATCCCACTAGTTCCCACTAGGAACCAGCAGCAGATCTATAGAGAAAAGGACTAATAGTCAAGGAGCTGGAATAAGACTAATAGCAACTCGTTAAGCAAGAAATAGCGACATAAGTAATAATAGTAGAGGAGTCAAGTGACAAATTTGTTGAACAGTGCCATAAATCTATGAGTCATCGGCACTACAGTTTTAGATTGAAATGAAAACCTGCAAACATATTCACCCTTTGCACATGACGTCACGTCCCACTCGCGGGGAATATGAACGCCATGACGGACAGCAGAAGACTTGGACGTATATCTTTATATTTTAACCAAAAATTATGCATTTTTAATTTAATTAACACATTTCATATGAAGAGGGAAGTATTTTTGCTCATAAGAACAATAAAAGTCTGAGATTTATGTGATATTTTTTAAGTGTTACCTTACGTGAATATGAGAAATGGTCAGAGTGGACATGAGAAAATGATTGTAATTTAACAAAAGCAGCTAAAAATATACAAATTGTATATTTAATATTTAATTGTATTTTGCTTCATGCTAACCAGTACACTTGAATCAGTGGCTTCAGACACTGAAAACATTACTGACAATTTTATTATGCCCCCTTGTCCCCTTTGAATGTTGTGGACTCAAACTTAACACTTTCTATGGAATGACCCAAATGCTAGCTAGCTGGCAAGACTGTGTAACCTACTATGAAATGACAAGGAAAGTATGAGCTGCTTTTGGTTACAGTCGATTTGCGTTTTGATGGCATCCTAGGGGAAACAGGTTAAAAACATACACAGCTGGCTAGCTATGTCTTACCTTTGCCATTATGAGGTACATCCTCCTGCTGTGAGCGTAGCACTGCGATTCTGTAACCAAGCTAGCTACAAAGAACTGGTAAGCATCTAGACTTTTGTATGCTTTTAGGTCAGCACCTGTGTATGGGGACACTCCGATGGTAACATAGTAGTACAGTGGTACTCGTGTGGAGTGAACTCAAGCAGACTGGACGATTTTGCTAGATCCGTGAACACATCGGTAGGAAGAAGGTACGGGTCGGTAGCTAACCCTGCTATCGCTAGCTTCTCCACATATCGCTTTGTGCCGTCCTACAAGGTGACTCACTTCACAGGACAACTCCACAACATTACTCTGACTATTGGTAGCCATCACTTAAATTTAAATTATAATAGCTATAGCGTCGCAATATTTTGTTTGTTTTTGTTGTTCGCTTTTGAATTTCCCGGTCTATCACTTCCTGCCATCCGTCATGGCGCAGTCTCCCTCGTCACGTGATAATTGTGACGTGTCTGCAAAGGGTGAATAACTGGAGGAAGCCAGTGTGGACACATCACTGTAGCTGTAAAATTTAACATTAATAAACTGCAAGGGTTCAACGTAACTGTAATTGTCCCTGCCAGACCTCCATCTTGGCCACCCGGAAAAAGTAAGCAGCACTGTGGTCCTGTTGGGTTTGCAGGTACAAAGACAACCCATTCTCTGTGGGAGATACTTTTGGCTCACGGTGGGACATGGATGGAGGAAGCGCCTCCTGGGCCCTGGAGAAGGAGGAGCCCAAAGAGGAAGTCACCATTTCTAGTATACAGCCAATAGGAGAGAGGTATGTCCACACACATGTAGATGCAGCCACACATAAAATCAGATGCACACAGAAAAAAAACACCACAGTGTTGGCCTCCGTGTGTTTGTATAATAGAGGCAGACATACTTTGTCCAGACTGACCAGTACTGACGAGTGGTGTTGATCACTTGTTGTGCTGTGATTCAGGCTTCCCAGCAGAAGGAAGGTGGAGGCTTCAGCGCCGGTGGCAGAATCCAGCGAGGCCAGGCAGAAGTTTGCCAATGCCAAAGCTATCTCCTCAGACATGTTCTTCGGGCGGGAGAGCAACGCTGAGGTGAACATCTACTTCAGTACCAAGCAAAGCTTCTGGTTCAAGCCTCAATTTAAGTGATGAGCACTGTCTACTGATCAAAAAGTCACTGTGATGTCATGCCCCATCATTTAATGTTAGTACTGGGATCAAGTTCCAACTTAACCTCAGTCATCAGTTATGAAACATGATGTCCAACATCTCCTTCTGGTGGCTGGAAATGGTATTACTGATTATAGTAGTAGACGTAAATTGCAGCAGCACAGGTGTGAAGTAGTGAGAGAATTCTAGCTCTAACAGACAAGGCCCATTACTGAGTATTGTTGTGACCAAGTTGCTGCTTCGTCTCTTAGTACGAAGCTAAGACCCGCCTGGAGAGCATGTCGTCCAGCACCTCCATCAGCTCAGCGGACCTCTTTGGGGACGGCAATGATCGCTCAGCTGGTAAGACTGTGTGTGTATGTAAATAGATTCATCTCAAGTTCAGTAGCAGGAACTTATGTGCTTTGTGTCTGTCGGCAGACACAGGAATTCTGTTTTGTACAGAAAAACTTAATTTCCTGCTTTTATTTTACCTTTACTGTCTGACACACGGCAGTGACATTTGTTTGCCTGTAAATATTTGTTCTTTTTGATTCACGTCCTTACGCGTCTTTACCCACGTTCAGCTCCTGTCTGATTTGAAATACTTTTGTTTGACTGACTAACTGATCTCTTCCTCTCCAGGAGCGTCGGGCTTTGAAAGTGTGTTGCCCTCTGGCCCGGACATTGCCCAGTTCAAACAGGGAGTAAAGACTGTAGCGGGCAAGATGGCCGTCCTGGCCAATGGTGTGATGAACACCATCCAGGTAAGAGTGGGGCGGAGCTATGCTCTCATTTTCTGAACCCTCAAAGCTGTTCAGATTTAGATTGAGAAGTAAATCAAGTGACTCGTGTCATGTTATACTTAAGCAATCTCTGATCAAAAATGTGTCTGGGTAGCGTAGCGGTCTATTCCGTTGACTACCAACACGGGGATCGCCGGTTCAAATCCCTGTGTTACCTCCGGCTTGGTCGGGCGTCCCTACAGACACAATTGTCCGTGTCTGCGGGAGGGAAGCCAGATGTGGGTAAGTGTCCTGGTCACTGCACTAGCGCCTCCTCTGGTCGGTCAGGGCACCTGTTCAGGGTGGAGGGGGAACTGGGGGGGAATAGCGAGATCCTCCCATGCGCTACGTCCCCCTGGTGAAACTCCTCACTGTCAGGTGAAAAGAAGCGGCTGGTGACTCCACATGTATCGGAGGAGACATGTGGTAGTCTGCAGCCCTCCCCGGATCAGCAGAGGGGGTGGAGCAGCGACCGGGACAGCTCAGAAGAGTGGGATACTTGGCCAAGTACAACTGGGGAGAAAAAGGGGGGGGGATTGTCTAGCCACAACTTTCAGTTGTAAGAAATGAAAAATAAATGCCCTCAAAGTGAATTAGAAAATTCAAATGGAAGCCAGTTTTAGGTTTTCCACACTGTCAGAAGAACGCAAAGACATCTACTACCAACGCTGTCGTCTGTTTTGTCCAGGATCGCTACGGTTCCTACTGACCACAGCTCTGGGTTGCTTCTGCCTGTGGGAAGACATGCTGACGGATTGTGCAGATCACACCGGTCTCCTGATTGACAGCTGTGTTGGACAGGAAGAGGCAAGACTTGAGACAGGAAGAGGAGAAGACGGCGTGGGGCAGGCTGTCCACCACCACCCCTCTGCCTTTCCACCTTTAGAAACATTTTTACAGGAGGGACAGGATTTTGTTTTTCTCGTTTTGGTTAGCCGATTCTTTTTTTTTTCTTTTTTAATTTTCATAAAGGAAAACGATCAGAGGGTTTAGTCTTTCCTAAACCGAGAACTTTTTGGTCTTAGATTTCAAAATTATTACTGTCAGAGTTAATTTTACACTATTTTATTCCTTACACATGAATCAAAGTATTGTTTTGGTTCATATCATCAAATATTAATGTTTTACTATGTATGGTTTGGAGAAGCAGTATATATTTTTTAATTTGAGTTGTGTTTCCTTGACATGAACCTCGAGCGCCAGGAGACTGACGTGGTTTCTCTGTGTTAAGACTGAAGCACTTCTGGATACAGTATTGTCTCCTGACCTTTGGAGAAGAACGGGGGGAGAACCTCTCGTTCCTCTTGTTCTTCTAGAAGCATGAACCAGTCGACCGGTTTTAACTCCTCGGTTCCGGAAAGGTTGTTAAATCTTTCTTTTGCCTTCCCCTTCGTCCACTCTCATAGATCCATTCGTTGGGTGGAAAAAAAAATGCTGAGGCAGCATCTCAGGTTTTGCATCCGCTTGAGGTGATGAACCCGAGTCCTCGTCGTCACACGGTTTGTCTTTGCAACACTGGCTATGGAACCCTTTTAAGTCTCGCCGTTTGGCAGAAAAAGGCAATAGACAGCCCGTATATTACGGTCCTAACCGGCCTGTTTCCCTGCAGTAGAACACAAAACACGACGCCCCATCTTATCCTGTGACTTACCGAGATAACGTGATATAAAGACAAAAGTATTTTTCCATTTGGCAGATGTGGTTGTGTGGTTTCAGCAGGCGCAGCTCGCACCCTCAACTTTCAGACAAACAGGAACCCGTCGCGTTGCACTGCACCCGAGCTGAACGTTTCTCGTGGTGTCTTCCAGACCGATGTGACATTCAGACCCACCCGTTTGTTCAGAGAAGCGTTAAGTTCACCCGAGTCATCTTCTGGAGGGCAGTGGAGTTAGGATAGACTGCCATCTTCTCCTTTCTGCCGCCATGCCCGTCTGTGCATTCCCCACCCAGGATCACCGGTCCAAAGTAACCCCATAGATTAAAACACAGAAAAGGACGAAACCTTCTGAAATGAACTATTTATTTGTAGGTTATGAAAAGAAACTTAATAGAAATGTTAATAAAGATTGAAATCCTTTGCCGTCATCTCCTCATTGACTTTGAGGCTCCCGTTGTATCTGACAACTGAAATGTGTCCCAAGTTTCATTCAAAACCCGTAATGAGTTCAAACAACACTTGAGAGTCATCTGGTAGAAAAATGTTTTAAAATATAAAAGTCGAGGAGTTGACATGCAGTTCCACAACTTTGACAATACAATTCAATTCTGTGGCGTCAACGTCATACTTAACAACGTGCAATCTTGTCCAGTAGTTTCTGGACGGGGACGGAAACATTTTGGGGAAAGTACTGAAACGGATAAAACCATTTGAGAACTCGCTTGAATGTAAGATCTGTATATTTTACCATCAAGGAGTCTAACGATCATCTTTTCAAATGCTTAACTTTTCAAAAGACTGGAAAAACACAAACGGAAGACTCGGGTTGCATCCATCCATCCGTTATCCAAGCCGCTTGTCCTGCTCTTGTCCTGGGTAAGACGCTAAACTGCACCTGCAGGCTGTAGAGGGGTGGCACCTTACCTCAGCAAGGGCCCTTTGGCGAAGGACGACGTCCCTACTGATAGATCTGGTCCTCCTGCGTGCCTGTATGGTACTTCCCATGGTGCCCAGTCCAGCCAACACGTTGGGATAGGAGAAGGGAACTCTGATTTCAAATCCACCTGCTGCCTTGTGGGTTGATGCCTCTTTAGGCGAAGGCTAGGAGAAGGTAACTCTGAATTCAAATCCCCGGGCACAGTCTACCCAGCTGTCAGTACCCGGTAAGGGTAAACCATGGCGGCTCCGCTCGCTCAACTCGGCAGCGGTTCCAGCAACCGGCAGCTCTTGTTTTGTCAACTCGGCGGCAGCTCTGGCAAGAAGCAACAGGATTCTTCTGCGGCCGTCTCAGCTATGCTGTGCCACCAAACAACCGATCGTCTTGCCAAGGGGCACTACAGAGCACCAAACAGTGTCGTCATCTAGGGTGCAGCCTCACATTTGAATATGGAGATAGTGAATCATTACTGTCTTTGTATTAAATTGTGTTTTACTCGTTTCAGGCGAAGGTGTGTGTATCCTGCTCTCAGGGTCACGGGGATGCTGGAGCCTATCCCAGTAGTCATTGGGCGGCAGGCGGGGAGACACCCTGGACAGGCCGCCAGGCCATCACACACACATTCACCCCTAGGGACAATTTAGTACGGCTGAGTCACCTGACCTACATGTCTTTGGACTGGGAGGAAACCCACACAGACACGGGGACAACATGCAAACTCCACACAGGGGACGACCCCCAAGGTTGGACTACCCAGGGGCTCGAACCCAGGACCTTCTTGCTGTGAGGCGACAAGCACTAACCACTGAGCCGCCATGCTGCCCACCTGTAATAATCAACTTGCCTAAATGTAGGGAATAAAGGTTATATCTCTGCAGACTTCTTAAATGTTTAGCGAACGGGTTGATTTGAAATATTGGATTCAATCAGGGTGGACTCGGGTTACAATTAAAGATAAAGCCAATTCAGAATTGTTTGATGAAAAAGTGCTTTTGTTTCTTGTGTCAAGTTACACCGTACACATGGACAGAGGAAGGAAATCCTACCTTTTATTTCCGTAAAACTCCTCACTGTCAGGTGAAAAGAAGCGGCTGGTGACTCGGAGGAGGCATGTGGTAGTCTGCAGCCCTCCCCGGATCGGCAGAGGGGGCGGAGCAGCGACGGGCGGCTCGAAAGGGTGGGTTAATTGGCCAGGTAAAGTTGAGGAGAAAAGGGGGGAAAAATAAAAATAAAGTAAAATAATGACAAGATAAAAAGTGCAGCCTGTCCAGGGTGTCTCCCTGCCGCCCAGCGACTTCTGGGATAGGCTCCAGCATCCCTGCGACCCTGAGAGCAGGATAAGTGGTTTGGTTAATGGAAGGATGGAGGAATCGATAGTTAGGTTCAGTCAGCGTAATAGTTTTGTTTGTGGCTGTTTTCAAACTTTCCAGCTGCTTTAAGACCCCCCACATTAGAAGCGCGTCAGGATGAGAATGCATACGAGTTCCAGTCTCAACTCAAGGATGAGCGGTCGTTAGTGAGGCTGTGTAGCAGCAGGTTTGATGAACTTTCTCTGCAGTCCTTTTACCACGTCTTGAAACCGGTGAAGTTTTAAAGTTGTTTTTTTGGGGGGGGGGGGCGGGGGGGTTCTTCTAGTTTTCAGTAAAATGGCTTCTCTGATGAAGACGTAAGCCTCCTGTTGGGCTTCCAGTAGCTCTGCTTCCACAGACAAGAGGAGCAGATCGACATCGCCTGCGTTCTCGGGGCACAAGGAAACGCAAGATCAACGCCACAGAGGTTTAAGAAAAATTGTCAAACAGTTTTAATATTACAATTTGTTGACTGAAAAGAAGAATGGACAATAACACAAAGAAGAGATAAATTCTTAAATCACATTCGCCAGAGGGTTAAAAAGGGATTCTCCTCACGTGAGGCTGACGGAGCGTTTTAAGGACCAGACACTCCATGAAGCCCCCTTGACCGGAGTCCAAAGAGGGACAACTTCATTTCAACAGTCAGTCAAGCTAGAGTCATTCTAATGTACCCCTGCAGTTCAGGGAGCGCCCATTAACTGACAGATTAATTACCGACATAGGTCATCAGAGGTCAAAGATGCAAGCTCCATCCACCCATCAGTCAGTCAGTCAGTCAGTCGTAGGGTTGATATTTGCCCAGGATGGATGATGGGGTAGTAGTTTCAATCTGTCACTGCGGTGTGCTATATGGCTGAAATGAAGATCTCTCAGTTCATCTCCAGTGGATCCAGCAGGACTTCAGCCCCAGTTGTAGAAGTAGATCTTCTGCCAGACGGGCAGGTAATCCATCAGAGGCCCTGAGCAGAACAATCACAGGGCTCACTCTGGTCAACCTCAACTGTGCAGCAGGTTTTTACAACTCTAATACTGTCATTTCTATTTTAGTCTACAGACAAAAACACATTTTCTGAACCAAAACACACATTTCCTCTGTACATGCTTCAGCTTTTCAGATTAGAGATCGAACTTACTAAATCACTCAGTGCAAAGATTTTACATAACCTTGATGTTGAAATGAAGTCAGGATACTCTTAAAATCCACAAATTGTAATGACAAATTCAAACGATCATTCAACTGAGGAACAACACTACAGGAAGAGCTGAGGTGCAATGCTACACTGATGCCACACAGTCTGCAAAGTTCTCAGTCACATACACTACTTATGTATAGCACAAGCACAGCATCTTCCATCTGAAATCAACTATTAATAAAGTTTATTGGATAAATCAACTGACAGTTGATATTACATAACAGTCACTGTGCCCTAAAAGCTTTTATCGTATCATAACTCTTATGATTCAGTGATGAGAGTCTTGTTTATGAGCCGCACATTCATTTCATGAGTTTAAATACTTGGGGTCAACTGTCCAAAGTAACAGGGAGTGCAGAAGAGAGGTGAAGAAAAGAGTGCAGGCAGGGTGGAGTGGGTGGAGAAGAGTGTCAGGAGTGATTTGTGACAGAAGGGTACCAGCAAGAGTTAAAGGGAAGGTTTACAAGATGGTTGTGAGACCAGCTATGTTATATGGTTTGGAGACAGTGGCACTGATGAAAAGACAGGAGGTGGAGCTGGAGGTGGCAGAGTTGAAGATGATAAGATTTCCACTGGGAGTGATGAAGAAGGACAGGATTAGGAAGGAGTATATTAGAGGGACAGCTCAAGTTGGGCGGTTTGAAGACAAAGCAAGAGAGGCAAGATTGAGATGGTTTGGACATGTGTGGAGGAGAGATGCTGGGTATATTTGGAGAAGGATGCTGAATATGGAGCTGCCAGGGAAGAGGAAAAGAGGAAAGCCAAAGAGGAGGTTTATGGATGTGGTGAGGGAGGACATGCAGGTGGCTGGTGTGACAGGAAGATGCAGAGGACAGGAAGAGATGGAAACGGATGATCCACTGTGGCGCCCCCTAACGGGAGTAGCCGAAAGTAGTAGTAGTAGTATTCAGTGAGAGTCGAGCCAGTACAAATGGGTTTTGCGGAGGAGGTTCTCTACTCACGTGCCAGCAGCCCGAGGCCAGGGACGTTGTCCGCCAGAAGACGCAGCAGAAGAAGAATCTTCGCTCTGAGAGAGAAACAAAATGAGTTTTAACCGAGAAACAAAGAGATGGATCAGAGTCAAACTCATCAGGTGCTTGATGCACTTTAAGATTTTTCTTTTAATACAAGAGAGTGCTGAGTATCATCATTAATATCATCATTTGACGCTTGTCCTTGGTCTGGACCAGATGACAGGATGCCTACTTTCTGAATATGACAACCATCAACTTTCCTATTTAAGACATTGATTTTTTTTCCCTACTGGTTGATGTTCAGACAGACAGGGGGTCTTACTGGGAGTATCTGTCGTAGAAAGGAGAGCGCAGGAGGTAGTAAAGCAGCAGACAGCCTCTCCTCCTCATCTCTGCTCGCTCCCAGCCGTTGTGGAACTTGGTCTCACTGAGCAAAGCAAAACTAAGGACGACACAAAACGAGAAGGATTCAACACCGCCCAGACCCTGGCACAACGAATTTCCACCAGCCTGATCCAGACTGAGAGGAAAACCCGTCTTTGGACTTTGCACTTTAAATCCTCCATTCTTGTAAACACAGATCGACAATGAGAACTTCAGTGTAAACAGTGGTTGCTAAGGTCTTGCTGTCCTCCAACATGGCGGAGCTGTGAAAACTTCAGGGTCAACAGTGGTTGCTAAGGTCTAGCTGTCCTCCAACATGGTGGAGCTGTGAGAACTTCAGTGTAAACAGTGGTTGCTAAGGTCTAGCTGTCCTCCAACATGGTGGAGCTGTGAAAACTTCAGGGTCAACAGTGGTTGCTAAGGTCTAGCTGTCCTCCAAGATGGCGGAGCTGTGAGAACTTCAGGGTCAACTGTGGTTGCTAAGGTCTTGCTGTCCTTCAACATGGCGGAGCTGTGAGAACTTCAGGGTCAACAGTGGTTGCTAAGGTCTAGCTGTCCTCCAACATGGCGGAGCTGTGAAAACTTCAGTGTCAACAGTGGTTGCTAAGGTCTTGCTGTCCTCCAACATGGCGGAGCTGTGAGAACTTCAGTGTAAACAGTGGTTGCTAAGGTCTTGCTGTCCTCCAACATGGCGGAGCTGTGAGAACTTCAGTGTAAACAGTGGTTGCTAAGGTCTAGCTGTCCTCCAACATGGCGGAGCTGTGAGAACTTCAGTGTCAACAGTGGTTGCTAAGGTCTAGCTGTCCTCCAACATGGCGGAGCTGTGAGAACTTCAGTGTCAACAGTGGTTGCTAAGGTCTAGCTGTCCTCCAACATGGCGGAGCTGTGAAAACTTCAGTGTCAACAGTGGTTGCTAAGGTCTTGCTGTCCTCCAACATGGGCGGAGTTGTGAGAACTTCAGTGTAAACAGTGGTTGCTAAGGTCTTGCTGTCCTCCAACATGGCGGAGTTGTGAGAACTTCAGTGTAAACAGTGGTTGCTAAGGTCTTGCTGTCCTCCAACATGGCGGAGCTGTGAGAACTTCAGTGTAAACAGTGGTTGCTAAGGTCTAGCTGTCCTCCAACATGGCGGAGCTGTGAAAACTTCAGTGTAAACAGTGGTTGCTAAGGTCTAGCTGACCTCCAACATGGCGGAGCTGTGAGAACTTCAGTGTCAACAGTGGTTACTAAGGTCTAGCTGTCCTCCAACATGGCAGGGCTGTGAGAACTTCAGGGTCAACAGTGGTTGCTAAGGTCTAGCTGTCCTCCAACATGGCGGAGCTGTTCGTTGTCAGTGAAAAAGTCACGTGATTGAGAATAACCCATAGCCAACCCAAAACCAATTGACTTTTTTTTTAATCTTTTTAGCTCATTTACACAGTCATACTATGCACCTATTCAACAACAAATGCCAAAACACTAATTTCTTTTACTTATTTTACATCAAAATCTTATCACCTTAACTTCCTCTAACACCAAGTCCGAGCGGGCAGATGGGCAACATTCCAACCAATAATATCGTCAAATATTTTACACCGTCCAATCAAATCACATCCCTCCCTTCGCTTTGTCCCGCCCTGATATCCTGTTTAACTTTGAAATACATCGCATGATGGAAGCAGGAAACGCAGTGAATGCCGTTTCAAGATGTCTTTAAACAACTGTTCAGTCTAGGAGAAAATGCTGCAGTTTGTGTCATTCAGATGTATATGATGTCCTAGAGGGAAATCTGTGGACGGAACGGGTCACCACATGGGATTACAACGCAGTGATGATGCTAGACTGACATGTTGCTGATCTTGATTAGTTAAGTGAGAACAGTCTTTTATTTACCTGGAAACTTCCAGAACTCCAGAGACAATCCACGGCTTCCATGACTGTTTTCCACAGAGCGCAAGGCAGAGAACTGTGTTCATGACAAATTGCTTAAAGAAAAACCAAGGTGAGCAGAAGGCGACAACACAAATCAGAACAGCGTTATGAGCTTTCAGCTCTGCTGCTCGACTTTTAACAGGAGCTTCTCGTAGAAGTCCTGGCCGGGCGGACAAAACAATGCCCGAGAGAGAAAAAGACGAATGAACCTTTAGGAATCGTGGGCGAAGTAACCCGGACAAGTTTGGTGTGATGTGTGCTAACGTAGGATACGGTGTGCCAGCGGTCGTCCAATGTAAATGAACTCTGCTAAGGTCTCTTGGAGGCCCAGCTGTGTGGGTTGCCTGCGGAGCGCCTCCTTCAGGCTGGTCTTCTTCTGCTGGACCGGAGCTCCCCACAGTCTACTCAGGGAGGAGGCTGACAGAGAAGGATGGATGAATGAGATGAGGATGGACAGACAGACAGAGAGAAAGACATCTGTTGAATCCCAGAGTGACAGATAGAAGCCAGAGAGACAATCGACACGCCTGCCCTCGGTTTACAATCCTGAATCTATTCTGCTGATTCTGCAGTTTGTTTATTGATGCAGAGCATTTCTACAAAGGTGGATGGTCCTGATCTAAGCGGCTTTGAGACAACGCAGCAGAATTATGAACAGCACCAAGTTAGATATCCCACAATGCAAAGCGACAGTGCGCCTGTGTCATGTGGCTCGTTCTGATATATTTAACTTATTTAACTGAGCCTTTGGCTTCCGTTTGTGCGGCATGTCCCTTCTCAAATCACTCAACATGGAAACGAGACCAGACTGCTTCTCAGGAGACATCTGTCAGTCTCCATGAGGCCCACGGAGCTTTTTCTTACCGCTTCCCAAAGACCTCAGGACTCGTCCCGACCGCTGGCCCACGAAGCAGGCATCATCCTGGTGATCATGGCAGTCCTCTGCGAGGGAGAGAACAGAGACAATGTTCTCATTAGTTCTGTTTCAAGTACTTTCAACCTTTCATATCTTCTTTTCCAACTGTGAATGTAAGTTTTAAAACCTTACAAATGGTGACTACGACTTTACCCCATACATTTGCTAGGTTGCTTCCACCGGGTCCCAGTAACAAAACAAGTTAGTTGCACTACATGCAAACCAGTGGCAGCTTGCAAACACTTCCCTGACATCTTACTAGTTATGAAAGAGATCTGCCATCTTCTGAACCAGACAGCTGTGGGAAGAACTCCTGCTCTGGTCTTTTGGGAGGACAGTTACATCAGTTTCAGGCTGGATGCTGTTTCAAGGCAGACAGGTCATCACGATGACTGTCAGGTGTCAGGGCACGTACTCACCCAGTCATGGAGAAAGAGGGTGGGACTTAAATTTGCTTAGTGCGGCTTTAAAGGCCTGAAAAACGGCGTCGCTGTGTTGTCACCAGCTGACCGTACTGTATGAATCTATGAGTTCTTTGCCATTCAATCGGACCGATCAGGAACACTGTCATTTCTTTTTATGCACTTGTGCGCATGAACTTAAATGACACATCGTTTCCCCCAGCCCACAGCAGTGCGACACAAAGACAAAAGCACATCCAAAAAACTACAGTCCGTCAATATGGTTGCATTTTCCATAGCGCTTTTCTAGCTGCAACAGCCACCACACAAACACACACACACACACACACACATACACGCAGGTTTGGCCCTGTGGGGCCGGGAGTGCCGTTGAATATGAAATTATCACACCCCGTGTGCCAACAAAAGATGTGACCGGCAGCCATGTTGTTACAAGCTGCACTCTCACATGATGGAACACAACTGCTACACAGGAAACGACACAAACAGCTTCCACCTACATACGTCCGTTCTCACTGTATCACCGATACAACTGAACTCCCACAAAATTAACTTTCGTATTCAGACAGAGGGGAGTTATCCAACAGCCAACAGACTGCATGGGAAAAACCTCAACACCTGCAGCGACTCCTGCAGCGACTCCTGCAGCAACTCCTGCAGCGACTCCTTCAGCAACTCCTGCAGCGACGCCTGCAGCAACTCCTTCAGCAACTCCTTCAGCAACTCCTGCAGCGACTCCTGCAGCAACTCCTGCAGCGACTCCTGCAGTGACTCCTTCAGCAACTCCTGCAGCAACTCCTGCAGCAACTCCTGCAGCGACTCCTTCAGCGACTCCTGCAGCGACTCCTTCAGCGACTCCTGCAGCAACTCCTGCAGCGACTCCTGCAGCAACTCCTGCAGCGACTCCTTCAGCAACTCCTGCAGCGACTCCTGCAGCAACTCCTGCAGCAACTCCTGCAGCAACTCCTGCAGCAACTCCTGCAGCGACTCCTGCAGTGACGCCTGCAGCAACTCCTGCAGCAACACCTGCAGCAACTCCTGCAGCAACTCCTGCAGTGACGCCTGCAGCAACTCCTGCTTCAACGCCTGCAGCAACTCCTGCAGTGACGCCTGCAGCAACTCCTGCAGCAACTCCTGCAGTGACGCCTGCAGCAACTCCTGCAGCAACACCTGCAGCAACTCCTGCAGCAACTCCTGCAGCAACTCCTGCAGTGACGCCTGCAGCAACTCCTGCTTCAACGCCTGCAGCAACTCCTGCAGCAACTCCTGCAGTGACGCCTGCAGCAACTCCTGCAGCAACGCCTGCAGCGACTCCTGCAGCGACGCCTGCAGCAACTCCTGCAGCGACTCCTGCAGCGACGCCTGCAGCAACTCCTGCAGCAACTCCTGCAGCAACTCCTTCAGCAACTCCTGCAGCAACACCTGCAGCAACTCCTGCAGCGACGCCTGCAGCAACTCCTGCAGCAACTGCTGCAGTGACGCCTGCAGCAACTCCTGCAGCGACTCCTGCAGCAACTCCTGCAGCAACTCCTGCAGCAACTCCTGCAGCAACTCCTTCAGCAACTCCTGCAGCAACACCTGCAGCAACTCCTGCAGCGACGCCTGCAGCAACTCCTGCAGCAACTCCTGCAGCAACGCCTGCAGCAACTCCTGAAGCAACTCCTGCAGCAACTCCTGCAAAATCCAAAGCGTGACTGAGTCCTCCGCTCACCGGCTGCTACCCAGACTCCACACCATGAGAATCCTACAGTTCAGCCTTTGCCGTTTGTAAAAGCTGACACGTTAGCGCTACAGTCCTTCTCCACAGCGCCACCAGCTGGTCTGTACATCAGCCATGTTGACGCCACACAAGGACACCGTTACACACATTTACACAAAGGACTTACTAATTCTCAATCAGCGACAGCAATATCGTCCAACTTCGACAAACCATCTATGGCTGTGGGGGAAGAAAACCCATGTATTCTTCAGTTCCAGTTCCCTCAGCAGCTCAGCCCCCCCCCGGCTCCTCCCCCCCTCGGCTCCCCTCCCCCTCGGCTCCCCCCCCGGCTCCCCTCCCCCCGCTCAAAAAGAGGTAAAACAAAGTCCGATTAAATGTACCTTTGTCTTAAAAGTTCAGGCCTCTTAGAGGAGAAATAAAACAAAGTAAAACTCGCAAAAGCAACAACACAACAGAGAGCAGAGACCCAGTCCTGACACATGCACACACACACACACACACACACACCTATCAGTTCATTCCAGGCCACCAAGCCCCATCATCTAAACACAATGATGTGCATCTTCAGAGTTAACAGCAGAGGAGAACAAGAACTACAAGCACACACATACCCATACTAACACACATACCCAAACTAACACACATACCCACGCTAACACACATACCCAAACTAACACACATACCCACACTAACCCACATACCCAAACTAACACACATACCCACGCTAACACACATACCCAAACTAACACACATACCCACACTAACACACATACCCAAACTAACACACATACCCACACTAAACACACATGCCCACACTAACACACATACCCACACTAACACACATACCCACACTAACACACATACCCACACTAACACACATGCCCACACTAACACACATACCCACACTAACACACATACCCACACTAACACACATACCCACACTAACACACATACCCACACAAACACACATACCCACACTAACACACATACCCACACTAACACACATACCCACACTAACACACATATCCACACTAACACACATACCCACACTAACACACATACCCACACTAACACACATAACGACACTAACACACATACCCACACTAACACACATACCCACACTAACACACATACCCACACTAACACACATAACGACACTAACACACATACCCACACTAACACACATACCCACACTAACACACATACCCACACTAACACACATACCCACACTAACACACATACCCACACTAACACACATACCCACACTAACACACATATCCACACTAACACACATAACGACACTAGAACACATACCCACACAAACACACATAACGACACTAACACACATACCCACACTAACACACATAACGACACTAACACACATACCCACACTAACACACCTACCCACACTAACACACATACCCACACTAACACACATACCCACACTAACACACATACCCACACTAACACACATACCCACACTAACACACATACCCACACTAACACACATACCCACACTAACACACATAACGACACTAACACACATACCCACACTAACACACATACCCACACTAAACAAACAAATCCCTGTCCAGGAGAACGAACGCAGGATGACTGTCAGATCTGCCGGTCCACATGGGCTAGCAGTTAGCTTAGCCTGCCCCGCTTCCTCGTCCTGTCAGACCGCCCTCGGTGTTTCCTCCTTGGGCGCAGCTCCAGACAGGGCCGCGGTCCCTGGGCCCACAAGACGCAGCAGACCAGGCTCTCCCAGCCAATCCAGCGCCGGCTCTTCCAGCCACCAAACAAAGACACACTTAAGACACAGACATGGCCAAAGACACTGTACGGCCTGTACTGAGTGAGGCCGCTGCAAATGTGACGTCGCACCGCCATCTTCCCACACCGGAGTTATCTATCAACTTATCACACAATGCAGTCAGCTACTTCTAAGTTCAAGATTCAAGACTTTTATTTGTCACATACACACAAGTACAAGTCCCGAGTCCCGAGTGCAGTGAAATTTAAAAAAAAAAAAAAGAAAAAGGTACGAGCCCCGAAATGAAATGTGCAAACAACAAAGTACAACAGGTACACACGCATTCCAATTTGCAATATACGTACAATTGCAAATTTGCAATACACAATAAGTGAAGCTGGACAGGTGTTTGTGGCAGAACGGGTCGTGGACCAGTGGTCCTCAGTTGGTCTAATTGACTCAGCACAGATAAACTGGTTCAACACCCCAAATGATGAGGCCAGGGGCTAGTCTCTCTATTGAAGAGACTTTCAATGAACGTTTGTTTTTAGTCTTTTTACATGGCAAACAGGCTGTTGTGCCCTCACTTACAATCAGCATCTCGGGGCGCGGGGGGGGGGGGGGGGCAGGTAGTGGCAGCCTATTGCCACAGGGTTGTTGTTCAGTGTAAGTGTATTTTCAGTTCTACATCTGAAGAATGTTTTGTCTAGAATATCAGATTGGACCGGTCCTTTTCGTCCAGCCACACAATAAAATGTTCCTTGCTGAAGTACCTCCATCCCCGAACCACAGTTAAAGTTCAGAGACTGCAGGCGTCCGGGTGGCATGGCGGGCTATTACATTGCCTACCAACAGGGGGCTCGCCGGTTTGAATCCCTGTGTTACCTCCGACTTGGTCGGGCATCTCTACAGACACAATTTGCTGTGTCTGCAGGTAGGAAGCCGGATGTGGGTATGTGTATTGGTTGCTGCACTAGCGCCTCCTCAGGTCGGTCGGGGCGCCTGTTCGGGGAGGGGGAGGAGGAACTGGGGAGAATAGCATGATCCTCCCACGTGCTACATCCCCCTGATGAAACTCCTCCCACTGAGGTGAAAAGAAGTGGCTGGTGACTCCACATGTATGGGAGGAGGCATGTGGTAGTCTGCAGCCCTCCCCGGATCGGCAGAGGGGGTGGAGCAGAGACCGGGAGGGCTTGGAAGAGTGGGGTAATCAGCCAAGTACACTTGGAGAGAAAAGGGGGGGGGGGTCCGCAAAAAAAAAGGTTCAGAGACTGGAATGGTAGGTGTCAAGGCAAAACCAGGTGATAACTGACCTCCATTACCAACCTCTGCATCTCGGTCCAGGGGGATGATGGGAGGTGAAGTCTGGATGCCGGAGTTGTGCCACAGGAGAAGCAGGATACGCAAAACTGCCCTGAGTATGGATGAGAGAATAAACTCATCAAAGGAAAATCAAAACAGAAGGAGAGTCTAAACCTGCTGGTTCTGTGTGAATTCTGTCTGTTCTCATGTTCACATCCACTAAAACGCTTTAATACACAAACAGCTCACCCCTCACCTCTCAAGCTGTGTTCATGGTCATGTGCACATGTGTGTGACAGACAGGGATTTATTCATGTATTGTCTGGGATCGTCTGGTTTTATTAATGATTCAGATCATTAAGTGGCCTTGACTTGCTTCTCTCAAATCATCTCAAATCTCTCAAATCATCAGTAATGACATCATCATTACTGACGGACACGTACTTAGTGATCTGGATGAGTCCGATGACCAGCCAGCGTCCCACCTCGCCCCCCAGTTTATTGGCTCCCATCTCAAGGAACACCTCCACGTACTCCAACACCGACAGCCATGTCAGGAGCCTCTGGTGAGAGAGAGACTGAACCAACCAAACGCACTGTTACTATATCACTATCACTTTACAAGGTAATCAAACACACCTCCACTATCACTGTCTCTGCATGAGGAAATCATATACAACCAGCCGACTGCTGTCAAATTATTCAGTTGAATCTATACTAGGTCGAATCTAAATTCGAGTCCTCTGTTTGTGTGTTTGATCGGCCTCATTCAACATAACTCTCAAGCACCCTCTCTGCTGCAGCGCTCTGAAACTCACTGCTCCTGGCGTCTCTGTGTGTTCTGTACAAACAAGAAAGGGAATACGTTTTCTCACCACAAAGAGGCTGCAGCCGAGGTGTTTGCGCAGAATACCGTCATTGAACAGCACCAGGAGATTGGAGGCAGAGTAAACTGAAGAGAACAAAGCAGCGAAGAGAAAAACTTCCAAAATCAACCAATGAATCAAACAGTAGTGGTTTCATTGAGGACTTGTCCTGTGTACTGGCAATACTTAATTTACAAATACTGTGTGGACAGTATGATAATGAGAATGATCATAATGTGAGACTTAAAGTGCTCTTTTCACTTGCCCCCGGAAACAGCAAAGTCAAGAGTTCAGAGGTTGGAGTGTGACCAACACCCTGACACTGGGAAGGATCTAGTGCAGGGGTGGGCAATTTTATCCAGAAAGGGCCAGTGCGGGTGAAGGTTTTTGTTCCAACCAAGAAGTTACACACCTGATCCCACTAATCAACCAGTAGACTCTTTGCTGAGGAACTGGATTAGGAGACACGGATGTATATTTGCTTGGTTGGAACAAAATACTTCACCCACGCTGGCCCTTTCTGGATCTTAAGTGACACAAGGTGGATCGGTAGAATTTAAGAAATAGAACTTAAGAAAAATAAATTTAAGAACTTAAGAAATTAAGAAATTTAAAAAATGACATGATTACATTACATTACAGTCATTTAGCCGACGCTTTTATCCAAAGCAACTTACAATAAGTGCATCATTTAACGTGGGAAATCAGGAGAACTACTAGTCATCAGAGGTCACAAGTGCATCTAAACAAGCATCTAAGAGCAAAACCAGTGCTAAAGTAAAGGCGCAAGAAAGAGGTTTTTTTTATGAGTGAATACAATAAGTGCTGAGAACAAGTAACAGGGTAGTAGTTCTTGAAGAGGTGAGTTTTCAACCTGCGCCGAAAGATGGGCAGCGACTTCGCTGTCCTGACATCAGTGGGGAGTTCATTCCACCACTGTGGGGCCAGGACAGAACCGAGCCGTGACCGGGTCGATCGGCAGCAAGGGCCTCTGAGCGACAGGGCAACCAGGCGTCCCGAGGCGGCAGAGCGAAGTGGTCGGGCGGGGGTGTAGGGCTTGACCATGGCCTGGAGATAGGAAGGAGGGGCTCCTTTCACTGCCCTGTAAGCTCGCACCAGAGTCTTAAACTGGATGCGAGCAGCTCCTGGGAGCCAGTGTAGGGACATGAGAAGGGGAGTTGTGTGGGAGAACTTAGGGCGGTTGAACACCAGACGAGCTGCAGCTTTCTGAACAAGCTCCAGAGGTCTGATGGCTGACGCTGGGGCGCCAGCAAGGAGGGAGTTGCCGCAGTCCAGCCGGGAGATGACCAGAGCCTAGATGAGCACCTGTGCCATCTCGTCGATGAGGAATGGGCGAATCCTCCTGATGTTATAGAGGAGAAATCTGCAGGAGCGAGCAACCGATGCAACGTTTGCAGCAAACGACAGTTGGTCGTCCAGGATCACACCCAGATTCCTCACAGTTCGAGTTGGCGTCACCACGGTGTTGTCAATGGTGATGGCCAGGTCTCGGTGCAGGCAACCTTTCCCCGAGAGGAACATCAGCTCTGTCTTGTCCAGATTGAGCTTCAGGTGATGTGTTGCTATCCACTCCGAGATGTCAGTCAAGCACGCAGCAATGCGTGTCTCTACTTGTGTATCAGAGGGAGGAAAGGACAAGATCAGCTGGGTGTCATCGGCATAGCAATGGTAAGAGAAGTTATGCAAGCGAGTAAAAGAATCCAGGGATGTCTTGTACAGGCAGAAAAGAAGAGGACCAAGAACCGAACCATGTAGAATGCCTGTAGTCAGTCTGCGAGGCTCCAACACATATCCCCTCCATGTCACCTGGTAGGAGCGACCGGTTAGGTAGGATGCAAACATTGAGAGTGCAGAGCCTGTGACACCCAGCCCCCTGAGGGTAGAGAGGAGGATCTGGTGGTTCACGGTGTCAAACGCAGCTGACAGGACAGAAGAGAGAGCGTTTGCTCTCGCAGAGTGCAGTGATTCTGTCACTGCAAGGAGGGCCGTCTCTGTCGAGTGACCCACCCTGAACCCAGACTGGTTGGGGTCCAGGAGGTTGTTCTGGTGGAGGTACAAAGAAAGATGATGTTACATACTCTTGTACAATAGGTGGCGGTATGCACCTTAAAGTTGTTTGGGATCTGCCAGTAAACGGAGAGAAAAAGAAGAAGAAGAAGAAGAAGAAGAAGAAGAAGGAGGAAGAGGAGGAGGAGGTCCTTTCTGTATAAGATTGCCCACTCCTGATCCAGTGTCTTGCTCAGCGACACTCGAGAAGTGCAGATTCTTACTGATAGCAAGGATTACTCTATCTCACCCTTATACAAGATATGATAAACATATCTCTATCTATCCATCTATGTAGCCAGAGAGAGAGATGGTCATGGGAGAAATGCACATTTATCCTTCTTCCAAACATAAAATAGCTCATAATCTTGGTTAACCTGGCAGTTTCATGAGGTTTAACAGAGATACACAGCAGTACCTTCTGCATAGCACCTATAGTAAAAACAGCTCCAACTAGAAATTAGATGAGCTGGTGAGAACAAGCACAAAGAGAACTAAACTGTAAAGAGAACCAACCCCTGAAGAACCACATACAATCACAGAAAGAAACTGAGAATTCCCTACTTGCAAACCAACCCAGAATAATCCAATCTTTAATCCTCAAACCAGTTCATCAAATGTCACCACCAATAATGTCAAAGGTGGGACTGAGGTTGAGAAACAGAATGGAGCCCTCAGTAACACACACGAGAATACCAACAGGAACACCAAGAAGTCATTTTCATGAACGGATTTTGCTAAAAGGTAGATTAAAGAATATATTACAGCCAGTAAAAATAAAAATAAAGAAAACAGCTCTCGAATCCTGAAATGCCCAACTTACCTAATTCAGATATTTCATGGGAATCTGCAAATCTCCCTGCAAAAGAAGATGAACTACTTTATTGGTAACTATGCTTTAGTTTACACTAACAGAAACAAATATTACAAAATAGAAGGATAAAATTACTGTCAGACGAGTTAAGTTATCTTTATGTTGGGCATTCGCAATATTCGGATTCAAATCTATATAGCTTTTGAACTGTATGAGGTAATGATGTCAAACCAAATCCATATGAGTCAGTCTGACCCAAAAAATCAGATCACAGAGTGTATGCTCAATAATCCAGGTAGGAAAATCAAAGAAGGTTGAATCAATTCATCTGTACGCAACTTTTATTGACAGATATGTTTCATCACTCAGCTAAGTGACATCTGCCAGTTTAAACTGGCTGCAGGTATCCCCACCCTTATAAATAATACAGAACACTACAGTGACATAACGACCGAAACCAATGACCAGTTTCATATGCAAATATAGATGTGACCATTAACTAGCGCTTCAAAGGTCATGTGTACTATTCACAGAGGATTTGGGGATGTTTGCAATCACAGCATTGTAAGATGGCGACAGTTGTTCTCTTAGCCCCCCCCCCCCCCCAGTGTTTTGGGGTTTGAAAGCAACCGAGACGCAGTGTTCAAAAAATACATGTCTCAGCTTTTCCGACACTCCCGCCACATACAGAATCACCACTAGCTTATGCTTAGACAGCTGTTCTCCTCTCTTTGATCGGCTGGTGCACTGTTTGGGCGTCTTCCTGGCTTTGACAAACACCCAGTTAGGATAGCCACACTTAACCAGGGCCTGTTTAATGTGGGATTTCTCCCCTTCCCCGGCTGCTGTGTCGATGGGGACGTTCTCAGCTTGGTGGTACAGCATCCTGATGACTCCTAGTTTGTGCTGCAGTGGATGATGAGAGTCAAACCTTAAGTACTGATCAGTAGGTGTTGGTTTATGGTAAACATCAACAATCAAATGTCCCCCATCACCAATTGCAATTTCACAGTCAAAGAAGGCTAACCTTTCATTTTTCACATCCTCGTAGCCTACTTAGACTGAAATTCCAACTGGTGATGGGGGACATTTGATTGTTGATGTTTACTGTAAACCAACACATACTGATCAGTACTTAAGGTTTGACTCTCATCATCCACTGCAGCACAAACTAGGAGTCATCAGGATGCTGTCCCACCGAGCTGACAACGTCCCCACGACACAGCGGCCGGGGAAGGGGGGAAATCCCACATTAAACACGCCCTGGTTAAGTGTGGTTATCCTAACTGGGCATTTGTCAAAGCCAGGAAGATGCCCAAACAGTGCACCAGCCAATCAAAGAGAGAAGGACAACAGCTGCCTAAGTGTAAACCAGTGGTGATTCTGTATGTGGTGGGAGTGTCAGAAAAGCTTAGCCGTGGATTTTCAAAACACCGTGTCTCGGTTGCTTTCAAAATCCAAAACACACTTCGCCAGAAGTTGGTCCACCTCGAGGATCAGGTCCCCTGGCACAAACAGAGCAATATAGTGTACGCTGTTTAGTACCAGGAGGATTGCCGTGACTTGTACATTGGGGAAACTAAACAGACACCTGTCAAAAGAATAGCACAACACACGAGAGCTAACACATCAGGCCAGTACTCCACAGTCTACACCATCTACAGGCCAGTGGCCACTCTCTCAAGGAGGAGGTTGTGCACATCCTTGATAGGGAGGAACGATGGTTTGAACAGGGAGTCAAAGACGCCATCTGTGTTAAGAGGTAACGACCATCCCTGAACCGAGGGGAGGTGGGGTGGGGGGAGGGGGGTCCTAAGAGTACATCTGTTGTCATCTTTCAATGCTGTGATTGCAAACATCCCCAAATCCTCAGTGAATAGTACACATGGCCTTTGAAGCTCTAGTTGATGCTCACACCCATATATGCATATGAAACTGATCGTTGGTTTCAGTCCTTATGCAAATGTATGGTTTATAAGGGTGGGACACCTGCAGTCAGGTTAGACTGAAGAGGTCACTTAGTTGAGTGATGAAACGTATGTGTCAATAAACGTTGCGTCCAGATGAACTGATTCAACCCTCTTTGATCAGACCACAGGGGATTTTGTTTGTTTGTTGCAGAATTGTTACATCATTTGGTCACGTGTCAATTGCTTAGTTTCATAATCCATTCATACGCGTTCCAATCTAAATCAATCAATACCACATACAGCTCAAAAGTTTAAAAAAAACCTACATAATTCAGTAAGACCCCGGCATCCTATCACAGCTTTATTCTGCGGGATTGTTGCATCAATAGCCTATGACACTGAACTTTATGTGTCAGTCCCACAATAAAACCCCCCGTGACGTGAATGTGGGGTCCAACTGGATCATATGGATTTAGTTTGATGCCATTACCTCATATGTTAAAGTTATACAGATCTGAAAATGGGTGGTTTATAATAGGTTTATGGTAACACGTCTGTTCCACAAAATGAGCCGTGCCCTGTGTTACACCAAAATCTGTGACCTGTCAAAATATGTGACCCTAAATGCGCCATTTCGATTGCCTCCCAGATGCTAATCCTCATTTTAACCAGACCAAACCCACGTGTATACTTAAACCTGTCCAACGAGATGCCTAACTTTAACCATATTACACTTTTTACCTAAAGCTAATTGTATCCGTCATACCCTTCCTGAACGCTGGGTCACATAATCAGAGGGTCGCCGATTTTGGTATAACACCGGATCAGATGGAATCACATGGCTTTTGGTTTAACGTCATTGCCTCGTTAAGGCTTCAAGTTATACAGACTTTAATCAACGAATGTCCCGTATAAAAACGAGCTTGCTGGTCGGCTGCTATCAGAGTTCTTCCGCCACGCCATTCGTTGTGAAACCTGGTGTTTTGGCTGACCGGCGGTAAGGTAAGAGAGGGTCCGGACCGTCCTCTCCAGCTGTGCGGTTGCCGCGGGGTTCTTCACGACGTACTCCCGGTACCGCTCATAAAGACCAGTTGCTTTGCTCAGGATCGACCCCGACATCTCAGCTCTCTTGAGGCAGGAAAGAAGAAAAATCCTCGCCGGGGCACAGGCGCCAAAACAAGCGTCGGTTAAAAGTTGTATTGTGTTCCGATTCACCTGCTGCAAAACCAAAACTTCCGCCCGAAAAGTGCTACATTCAAATGTGTCCCCGGTGCGGCCAAAGTCACGCAGCGCTTTCGTTCCTACTTCCGTTTTGACTGGCTGTTGGCTACCAGCTTGGCGGCGCACTGCCGCCGTTTACCGGAATGGAGTGTGGAGCAGCGTCTTGGCAGGGGGGGGGGGGGCACAAAATTAACCCTGTTTCCTTCAGATGCTTAATGAGGCGACTGTATATCCCCCATGTGGCATCTCCAAATAGGTTCCCTACTGTGATACGTAGTGTAACCGGTTATTTTCTTGCCCGGTGCGGGATTCGATACGGGGTGTATTGCACCACAACGCGACATCACTAACCGCTCGACTAACGGGTCTGACCCGTTAGCCGAGCGGTTAGTGGTGCAGGCGACATCACTAACCGCTCGACTAACGGGTCTGACCCGTTAGCCGAGCGGTTAGTGGTGCAGGCGACATCACTAACCGCTCGGCTAACGGCGTTGTGGTGCAATACACCCCGTATCGAATCCCGCACCGGGCAAGAAAATAACCGGTCACATTGGTGGCAGCGGTGGGAGCCGGAAGTGTGCAGATCCTCAGAAGTCTCTTCGGAGCGCGGGAATAACAAAGCGCGAGGGCGCGCTTCCGGGGGGGGTGACGACTGTAAACTACTAATAAGACACGTTAGCCCCTAGTTTACAGCAGCGTAAACTACTAATAAGACACGTTAGCCCCTAGTTTACAGTAGTGTAAACTACTAATAAGACACGTTAGCCCCTAGTTTACAGTAGTGTAAACTATTTATAAGACACTCTAGTCCCTAGTTTACAGTAGTGTAAACTACTAATAAGACACGTTAGCCCCTAGTTTACATTAGTGTAAACACTACTAATAAGACACGTTAGTCCCTAGTGTACAGTAGTGTAAACTACTAATAAGACACGTTAGTCCCTAGTTTACAGTAGTGTAAACTACTAATAAGACACTCTAGCCCCTAGTTTACAGTAGTGTAAACTACTAATAAGACACGTTAGCCCCTAGTTTACAGTAGTGTAAACTACTAATAAGACACATTAGCCCCTAGCTAACGGGTCTGACCCTTTAGCCGAGCGGTCAGTGATGTCACCTTGTGGTGCAGTACATCCCGTATCGAGTCCCGCACCGGGCAAGAAAATAACCGGTTACATTCATGTACAGATTCTTAAAAAAAAAAGTTCATTACAAAACAAACATGGCAAATATACATTCCATCCAAAAATACATAGAGATATCCAAAGTGCCAAAGGGAACAGTATGTAAACATTTCTATACAGTATATCAGGAAGTGCATAGAGGTTGAATGTTACATGACAAATATACGGTGATGTATTATGAAAATAAGGGTACGAACAATAATAAATTAAATACATGACATACACTAATTGAAAATAATAAAGTCCATCATACAAGGGGGAATTAATAAGGATGTCAGTCTTCTGATTCAGTGGGAAAATGTCTTAACACCTCATAAATCTTCAGAGCTTTTGTATCGGTCATTAGTTTTAAAGATTTCAAGTATAATCTAAATTCATTTAAAAAAAAAACACAACAAATTTGGGGGATGACTTAAAGTATCTATTTTTATGAATAAAGAATTTGGCTAAGCAGAGGATTGCATTACAACAGAGTTCATCGTTTTTGTTTTGCAAAATCCTACCAAATGTTATATTGTCTCTAGAAATCCAAGTTGGAAAGGACAAAATCCTTTGCTTTATCCATTTGTGAAGGTCAAGCCAGAACACAAGTACCACACCACATGAGAAAATACATGGTCCGTAGTTTCTATGTCATTTTCACAAAATGAACATATATTATCGTCAGAACCAAACCGTGATCTAAGTAGTTCTTTGGAGGGATATATGTTATTCATCATTTTGGAGTGGCCTTTAAGAAACAAGTGACACCACTCCTCTTTGAAAATATCTTTGTGCAGCTTAATAGATTGGTTACTTTTTTTAGTGTCGCTGAAATGTTGTAACGTTAGTTTGGCCGTAGCACGGCAAGTATTAATGGGCGGTACAAAAAGACGTTTGCTCTTCTTTTTTTATTGCATTTTCATTCATGTACAGACCAGTCTCCCCAAAAACAAACAGAACATACAAAAATAACAAGACAACAACACGGGGTATCATACAACAATCAGCAAGGCACTAAACAAATACATTTAAGGCTTTACAAATGTCCACAGTTTAATTGCTTCACTATTCTTCAAACCACGTAGTGTGTCAATATTGTAGCGAATTCGGGGGACAACGCAACCACAGGATCTGCCGCGGCCGGGAAGCGAACCTGCATCGCCCGCACCGCAGGAGACATCGCTAACCGCTCGACTAAAGGGTCAGGCCCGCGAGCCAGCGGCCAGATTCGCTACAATATAATAACTCAATTCTATTTTAAATTGTTGTATGTGTGGATTTCTTTTGGACCACTAGCACTTGTGAATATAATATCTTCCATACAACAAAACGAGATTCAAGATAAACAAGGTTTTTATAATCAATGCCATTTTTTTCATCATAAAAAAGAATATCTCGTTTTTCCAATCGAGTAGTTGAACCGGTCAGTCTCTTAAAGAAGTACTCTATGTCTAACCAAAATAACTTCATACACATGCATTTGTCACGTTTGTAGTGTTTACCTTCCCCGATCACGTGTTTCGCAGATCGACGTTCAACCAATGATCTGCCTTCTCCCCATGAACTCTGCGCGCCATGAACTCTGCATGCCTTCTCCCGATTATCTTGATTGTGCCCAGGTGTAGTAAATTGAAAGACTCCTCTAAATGAGAAGACCAAGCAGGACCTCGAGACAGAACGAGAGCGGCCACAGTTGGCTGTTGCAGCCGCCTACCCGGAATCCCGCAGCCACCCGGCGAGGGACGACTAATCCGACGAACGAGAAGGCGCTGCCCGAAGAGGAGACCAGATGCCTCGGACTGACGACATTGGGATGAGTAGCCTACATGGAGTATAGGAATCCTTGCAGTATTGGATTATAGGAACCTTTTGGACTACGGATCTAGAAACACCGTTTGGAATGTTTTGTAGCCTATAGGAAAACCACAAAAGACACTTTTTATGGACGTATTTCAAGGGACAATTCTTTTAAATTGTTTTCTACTTTTTCCTTAAATAAATGGCTATCTCAAGAAATACCTGTTGTTGGTCGTCTGTCCTGAAATTGCACTGGGGCGCAAAAGAACTTGAGCACATCGATTGTGACATTGGGCGTTGCGTCGGCAGGACGCCCAGTGCTTTTCAGGAAGATGAGTAGTCAGGAAGGACAAAACATTGCAGCTCCCCAAACAAATGCAGTGTTAATGCCATGGGTGATGGGAGCACCATGGGTGCCTAAATTTAAAGGGGTAGACAATGCCGCTTCTTGTGCTGAATGGCAAGACCAAATTCAGTTTCTGATTCGCTCACAAATGCTAAATCCAGAACAACAGCTGGATTGTGTGTTGCATGCCTTTAGAAGGTGAAGCGAAAAGGGAGATCCTGATTCTACCTGCTGTTGACAGAGCTAATGTCACTTAAAAAAATTTCTCCAAGAACTGTATGGGCCAAGTACACCAGTAGCTCGGCTGAGGACCCTTTTTTTTTTTTTTTTGGATGCAAACAAGGGGTGACAGGCGAAACATTAACAGACACTGTTCTACTTGAGACTTGGCTACAGGGGTTGGTGGCAGGCCCGGTCAGTCAAGAACTTTACAAACAACTTCGCCATGCCCCTAACATGTCATTTGCTGAGGCCACTTGGGAGGGCCAGGCCTTGGAAGGAAGTGGCCGGACATCTAGGGGAGTGCTGCGGCTGGCTACCAAGCACCTCCCAGGCCTATCAACTTGGAGAAGCGGGAAGTACGAGCGGAACTACTGACCAAAATGCGAGATGAAAACCTTAACCGACACCTTGTCCGTAGAGATTTGTACCCAGTTACAGGCTGTCCAAGTACCCGATAGACTACTAGGAGAGTGTGGTGCTCCAAGGCGGGGTGACACAGCTGCCCTAAACTACCAGAGGGGCTGCCCCATCTGTTACCTTTGTGGGGGAAGTGGTCACATTGCAGCACGTTGTCGTCAAAGTGAGCATGCACCGGCTTTAAAACTATCCTCCCCAGCCACTGTAGGGCAAGTGGCTGGGCTGTGTCCATCGCCCCAACCCCCATCATTATCCTCAACTCTAGATGGAAACTGCCTATCAGTATCAGTCGAAATAGGAGGTGTCAGTATCCCATGTCTATTAGACACAGGATCTCAAGTAACTTTGTTTAGTGAATCTTTCTTTCAGAAGTGGATTCAAAGCCAGACATGATACAACCCAAAAGACATTGACTGGCTGACTTTGAAAGCTGCTAATGGGCTGTCCATCCCATATGTAGGATACACTCTTAGATTTTGAGGTAAGAGGAGTAAAGATCCCACCAAGGGGAGTGGTCCTAGTAAGAGATGATTGTTTGGGGAGTGTTAGGAATGAATGTGATCACTGCCTGTTGGCAAAAACTCTTTGGAGCTACTCCCCTTCAACATGTTAAGTTTCAGACCACCATGAGATCTGAGGCCCGGAAGGAGTGGGAGAAGGCATTTACTCTCTGCAACAAAGTTCAGGAAGCTGCAAGAGGGGAAGAAGTACGCTGTACCATCTGCCTCCGGCCACAATCGCCAGTCCTTATCCCCCTGGAGAGCGAGATGATGGTATGGACTAAGGTACGTGGCCCTGCTGTAAAACAACCATTTTGTGGCTTAGTGGAAGGGATGCAGAATGGCAGGTTGCTCGTGCCTTGGTCCATATTGAAGGGAAGCATTGTCTGGTTAGAGTACAAAATGTTAACCTGTGGAGCTCCCTCAGGGCTGGCCCCTGGCTACCATCTACTCCATCGATCCAAAAGACATTACAAAAGAAAAGGACGTTACCCTCAACCTAAAAAAACCCCACACCATAGAGGTGGGAGCGACCAGTTCGACCCCCGAAGCAGCCAGATCAGCAGACACTGTACCAGCGGAAGTCTTGAAAGGGGAGGATCTGACCCCAGCTCAGGCTGAACAACTCTCGGACCTGCTAGAGATGGGCCAAGGTGTTTGCATGCCATGAGGAAGACTGGCCGTACAGACGCAGTACTCCACAACATTCCCACAGGCACTGCCCCACCTAATGCAGAGGTTTTGCCCGATTCCTCCAGCCCTCTACCAGGAACTGCGCAGCCTTCTGAAACAGATGCTGGACGGAGTGGTGCGTGAGAGCGCCAGTCCGTGGGCTGCGCCTATTGTCCTAGTAAAAGAAGAATGGTACGTGGCGTTTCTGCGTCGACGATCGAAGGCTAAATGCAGTGACCCACGAAGATGCCTATCCCCTCCCCTGGATTGAGGAGTCCTTAACCACTCTAAAAGGGGCTGCCTGGTACTCCACCTTGGACCTTGCTAGTGGCTACTGGCAAGTGGAAGTCGACCGTGAGAAAACGGCTTTCACCACTCCACTTGGGCTGTTTGAGCGGATGCCATTTGGACTCTGTAACGCCACATTCCAGAGACTAATGCAAAGGTGTTGGGGGAACCAGGTAGGAGAATCGCTGCTCATTTACCTTGATGATGTGATTGTCTATTCCCCCGATTTTGAAACTCATCCCTGTGGAGTAAATTTCACTTGAACATTGGGGGGACACATTTAGCGGGGGGTCAGGGGGTCCTCCCCATGGAAATTTTAAGCATCACACATTTAATTTCTTGCATTCTGGTGAATTTGTATGCACCAATTTGCTCTTTTTCTACATCAATTTATTGTGGAAATGTAGATGCATTTGAACTAATACAATACCCTTGGCACAAATTGGTTTGTAGATGTACCTATCATGTTATCTCATGTGCCCGAAATTATCAGTTCAAGTTCATTTAAGCTAGCATAAACGTCTAGGGGCTACTGTTAGCAAGCGCTAGCTAGTTCGTGAGGGGGGTCTGAACTGATAACCCCAAACACAAGTTATAAACTAGATAAGGCTATAATTCATCCGGAAATACGTAAGAAAATCTAACTCAGAAACCCCAAAGGTAAGAAAGGGTGGTGTACTGGGCTAGACAAGCAAGCTGGCTAACTACGTTACTTAGACTTGCTTACACCATCATTCATGCTCCGGTCTCCTGGTTGTCAGCGGCAACTGCAAGACAGCAACGAGGTCGGCAATCCCAGTGGCAAGGTTAAAATGGTATGGTCCAAGCATAGGGGTGTATGAAATCGTTGGGAAAAAAAGTATGAATGACATTTTAAATAGTTCGACTGTCTGTGTTGTTGTTTTACCTTTTTTGGCGAGGGAGTTAACATTATCATTCATGATATATTTTTGGGGGGGGGGGCAAATTCACCTCTAAATATTGAGGGGGACATGTCTCCCCCCCCCATAAATTACGCCCATGCATCTAACCCATTTGGAAGAGGTGTTTGAGCGTCTCTGGAGCCACGGGTTGAAACTACAACCCTTGAAGTGTCACCTGTTCAAAAAACCGGTGTCTTACCTTGGGCAGGTGGTGGGCAGTCAAGGGATCACACCAGACCCTGGTAAGGTCAATGCAGTAACGGTGCGGCTGCCCGTTACCGCAGAACTAGCCGGCATCCTATATTCCGGATCAGAATAAACTAGACGGACAACAATACTGACAAGTGTTTATTAGCGCACACTCACTCCGACAGTCAACATCACTCCACAATGTACGGACAGCATCGCAACGCGATCGTTCCCCCGTCTGCAAGACATAAACGCAAAGGTAATATTACTTGGCGTTGAGAAGTTATGGACTGTTTAGCCACATCACGTGACCTCATCGGTTACTCGCTGTTGACAGTCTTCCGGTTCTGGATGGGGAGAAAACCCGACAAAGTCGGAGCGGACATTTGAACTGTGGAGGGCGTGACGTCATAGTTGAGATGGGGTTAAATGTCTGTCATGAGAGGGGTGTTCGGGGCTATGATAAATATTTATGGTGTTGTGTAATGAATTGAGTAATTGTCTTTTGATAGAGTTGTTTATTGTTAGATGTATTTAATGATATTTAAACAGAGAAAGTATGTTGTTGTAGTTGATTGATTTGAGTAAAGTGCAATGGACTGGACCAGGGAATGAAAGGCCGGGCCAGGTTTGGGGTAGGAGATATTGGTCTGAGGTGAGCAGGGGTCAACTGCGTAAACTCCCGGGGCTGCTGCACTCCAGAGGTGGATACCTGCGCAAAGAGATTACTTACAGTGCCGCTGGGGGTGCGCATGTCCCAGCAGCACTTCTTCACTGTGAGAGGGTGGGTTCCGGTGGCAAGGGGGGCCCAAGACGACCAGCACTCTTCCACAGCTGCAGGAGGCGGCCGGAGCTCCAGTCTGTCAGAGGACCGCCTATCGTGCGCCGCCATGCACGTTGCTTTTCTCTCGGGGTGTGCTCCCCTAGCCTTTGTCGTCCTAGACTTACCCACAAGGCAGTGGGACAGTGGTTGGTCAATGCCAGGGCGTATCCACTTCACATGGGCCTGCACATTAGACCTCTGAGGACCACTGTAGCTGCGAGATCCCCTACAGTTTAGCCAGGGACCGCAAGGTACCCAGTTACCGTGTGTGGCCACGAGGAGGCACTGCAGGAGTCTTGGCGGTAGAGAGGCTATGTACCAGCAGGGGAGACTTACGCACTCGGCTCCTCTTTTCACCCCCGCAAAGAGGGCTAGCCAGCGGCAGGAGCTGAAAGCAGGAGCAGCATGCAGCATGCACTAACTACAAGCACTACTACCCCAGTACTACTGCACTGATGCATCACACACGCCCTGTGCAACACACACACACACACACACACACACACACTCATACATCGATGGCATGTCAACTATTTAAGATATGCAAGATAACGCCTGCTCATTGGGAGCATTGAGGAGTTCAGGGTCTTCCGTCATGTTTGCCAGGAGGAGCCGGGGATCAAACGAATCCTCCATGGGCTCGCTGCTCACGACAGAGCACACGTGTGAGCTCACATCACATGACATTTTATGTTGGTCGTGCAATGCCGTGCCATAGGCACCGCCAGCGAGAACTGCTCTGTCCAACGATTCTTTTCTATTGATGCTTCAGCCATCTATTTACCTGTGTCTGTTTTATTTCCATTCCTCCAGTTGTACTTGCACTAACCTCCATATTATAATTTCATTATAATCTCCATATTGTTACACAGGACAAAATCAAAGATTATTGCCCAAAGACTCCAAAGGGCTTTTACTCCTAATCTTGTCCGTTCTTTATTTTTATTTCCTCCTCTCCTCTTGTCATTTCTTTTCTACTAGTTTGTTATCTATGAGGGGCCTGACTCACAGGTCCCACAGTCGTTTAGAGAGAAGCTTTTTTTCTTTTTCTTTTTTTAATGGAAGGGTTATAATATAATGGTATGATTATTAGATCCAAATCGGTTTTTTTTCACGTGTTAAGGTTTTGCCTCTTTTTTGGTGTGTGTGAATGATATAATTGGTTTTAAGAAAGGGTTGAAATGCATGAAAACTAAACAAGCCTCGACTACCCCCTGCCCCCCCCCCCCAAAGAAACCATATTTTTTATTCCTAATGGACCAGTTTTTGGACTTATTTTGTGGTTGGTCTTATTGTAGCATGCATTTATTTTTCGTGTCTCTTTGTTCTTTTGAAAGCGCTGCTATTAGGAGAAAAAGACAAAAAAAGAAAGAGAAAGAGAAAGTGCTGCTATTGTGTCCTGACATGAACCCAGGATGTTACAGCCTAGTCTAACACGTGTGCTGAGGTTAATTCGGGTTTTTGTTTTAATTATTATTATCATCATCAGTAGTAGTAGTAAATTTGCTAATGCTTTTTGGGAAGATTTGCGTGATTGGTTATGGCCCAAATCTTGTTAATTTCTCTAATCTAACAAAAGCACCTGTTTTTTTTGTTGAATACACCTGTAGGTTATCCAACACGTGACCTGCCAAGCAACACCATCGCCATCCCGGGGAAAGGTCTATACAGGACAGTATAGGTGGATGGAGACCAAAGCGAACGTCCGCATGTTCCCTCGGGAGCGGCGTCATTACTGCGCGTGTGGAGGAGGATGCTGCTCACTTACTTATTCATTTATTTCTAATCGAGTTAAATTCGGGTTTATAAGGCACAATATTCGGTGTACGTTCAAATAAAATTGTTTGACCCCCCCCCCAAAAAAAATTACCCAGCGACTTCCGCCAGTCATAAAGGAGACGCGTGATTGGTTGAAATTTCTGCGAGGGGGCGGCGTTAGTTTCCGGTCCGGTTAGATAGAGCGGCGACTTCCGGGAAGTCGCCAATTCTCAACACGTTGCCGTTGCATCAGTATCCCGTTGAGCGAACCCGCAGCGATGTCCGAGTCCGGAGATCTGGGTGAGTATGTCTCGCTTCTCCGCTAGTCCCCAGTTGTCCGTGACGCTGTCCGCACCCGCTCTCCGCGAGCCGGTAGTCCAGGTGGACCAGCACCGGTGTTTCCGACCCGGTTCGCCAGCCTGACAGAATTGCAGCTCTGAGAGTTAACTGCAAGTGTGAATTCTGCACGTCCCTCTGTGGAAAGTGACATGACACAGAGCAGGTCGGCACGTTATAAGCCCACCGCTATGTATCGCGCGTTATTCCGTGTAAATGGTGCGTAACGTTAAAGCGTTGGGATTTCTGCCTTACGTGGTGTTTTGCTTTTCCGCTCACGTTTTTATTTCGCTATCGGCTCCGATAGCTTTCATTTTTAAAATCCAAGGGTGTCTGTTTTACAGTTTCAGTTTCTGTATGAGTTCCAGTTACCTTTTCATTTTTGGACCGTTTTAGTTTCGAGATGAGCCCAGTGCCCAAGTGGTTTCGATTTGGATCTGTTTCAGTTTCCATATGACTGGGCCGGTTAAGTTTCTATATGACTGGGCCGGTTAGGTTTCCATATGACTGGGCTGGTTAGGTTTCTATATGACTGTCTCTCCCTGCTCTATTGCACCTCTACCCATTGGACTTGAGGTGTTACTTTCAGGTGTGTTTTGAGAAGATGCCGCTGCAGGTTCTCAGGACTCCTCAGTGGACAGCACCGCAGCAGAAACAACAACAACAACTTAGTTTTGTAAAGCGCCCTTCAAGGAAGCCAAGGATGCTTTACGCTAGATGAGACGAGGGATCAGAGACGTTTTCACTAATGGTCACTCTAAACCAGGTTTCCCCAGAAGCATCATTTCCAGCCCAGTTCATCGCCACGATTGATTGCGCCTCAGAGTTAATACAAATGATAAATTTGTAATTTCCACCCTAATTGGCCCTGTGATGGCCTGGCGGCCTGTCCAGGGTGTCTCCCCCCCGCCTGCCGCCCAGTGACTGCTGGGATAGGCTCCAGCATCCCCGCCGCCCTGAGAGCAGGATAAGCGGTTTGGATAATGGATGAATGTTCATATGACCTCTGCTCCATGTTCCTCTGTGAAAGTTAACGACATTGGTAGGACTGCTGGAGACAGCACCTCAGCAGAAACAACAACAACTTAGTTTTGTATAGCGCCCTTCAAGGAAGCCAAGGATGCTTCACACTAGATAAGACGAGGGATCAGAGACGTTTTCACTAATGGTCACTCTAAACCAGGTTTTCCCAGAAGCATCATTTCCAGCCCAGTTCATCGCCACGATTGATTGCGCCTCTGAGAGTTAATACAAATGATAAATTTGTAATTTCCACCCTAATTAGCCCTGTGATGGCCTGGCGGCCTGTCCAGGGTGTCTCCCCCCCGCCTGCCACCCAGTGACTGCTGGGATAGGCTCCAGCATCCCCGCCGCCCTGAGAGCAGGATAAGCGGTCTGGATAAGGGATCATATGGTTCATATGACCTCTGCTACATGTTCCTCTGTGAAAGTTAACGACATTGGTAGGACTGCTGGACATCAGCGATGACAGATCAACATGTCAAGTTATTAGCCCAGTGTTTTTTATTCATTATTCCATGTAAATTGCATGTAACTTTAAGTGTCATTTCAGTTTCTGTAGGACTCTTTTCTGTGTCCGCTGTACTTGATGTGTTGGTTTCATTTTTGGTATTTGTGGTCATGTCTGTTTTGAAAGATGTTGCCACTGCCGTTTCTGCGACTTCCTGCATGGACAGTATCAACATTTGAACTGCTGCCAGAAAATTGAAATGTTGCATTTCTTGTATTCACACACAGGCTTTGATCAGACAACTGAAAATGAGTTATCGGCAGTGACTGATTTGATTGGTTGATCAGTCTGTTTGATTTGATAGGTTGGTTTGTTTTCAAGACAAGGATTTTCATTTATCTTTAATATTTCTTCATTTCCACTTTTGACTCAGCGCCTTATTGCTATACGTTCCCAGATATTAAGCTAGTCCTGTTATGACCATGGCGCTTCATCCAAATTTGGTGTGTATTAACTTCCCCATCTCTGACCACACGGGTAATGAACCTTCACCAACTGGATCTGGTCACCCAGACGTGGTCTTCATCAGGCCCGGTTGATAATACTGACAGAACGAGAACCCTTTGACTCATTGGTATTCACTGGACTGGAGCTGGTACAGTACAGTATAGTAAATGACATATTGGCTGATATTGCGGTTGTTAGTCAACTGTTGCAGTATCTTAACTGCACTAAAAAATAGCAAATATTCTCTCCTTTTTCCACTTCTGGGAGGCACAGTAATTGTAATTAAACCTAGAGTGCACATTAACATTATTAACATTAATAGCACTTCCATGGTGACTCGGCTCACCTTTATGATCCCAGCCACAGCCAGCTGACCATATTCGCTGTACCGCTGTACAGCAGCTGTCTCGCTTCATGACTGACAGGGGGAATGAACGTGTCACACCACTGTTACTATTCAGGCCATGGCTATGAACCACATTGTTTGGTGATTCTTGTGTCCAGGTGAAAGTGTCTGCCATTGTCAGTCGGTAATTCTCTGAATGTCTGACCTCTTGTCTCTGCAGCCTTTGAGTTTGGCTACTTGCTACAGATAGATGAGGAAGCTGCTTTTGCGGAGGCCCTGAACGAATACCTGGCCTCCCGCAGTTACTTGGCGGGGTTTGGCCCCTCCCAGGCGGACCACAAAGCGTTCAGGCTCTTCCGCAGGCCCCCGGCTCCGCGACACGTGCACGCTCTGCGCTGGTACACACACATAGCGGCCCTGCAGCAGAACCACAGCCCTGACAGCAGCAGTGAGTAGACAGTTTTCGGCATGTCGGTGTGAACAAGCAAAGGACAGATTGCGATCCCATTTTCACAAAGGTGTTAATAATATACCCTTATATTTGACAAGGTAACAAACAATCCAGTGGACATTCAAAATCTCATGTACAATGGAGACCTGTTGCTACCCTTTAATTCCATTGATAACTATAATTGCCGCCTTTTGCAGCTGGAGAGGGTCGTAGAGATGTTCCCATACCTTTTTTCTGTCCCGATACCGATTCCGATACCTGGACTTGCGTATCTGCTGATACCGAGTACTGGTCCGATATCAGTGCATTTCAAATATATATATATATATTATATGTATGTATGTATATAATCCAGTTAGTCAAGTAAATTTTCTATGAGACAGTACAAGCCTGTTTCATGCTATAAGCAATCATCAGCTGTCCACTGCTACTATATCGTCCACTGGGATATATATAATATATATCTATTAAGATAGATGTAGGAACACATTTTCAATACATCTTCCTACATCTATGTTAATATTCCACTCATTTGTTGAGAACTTTTATAAAAAAAAAATATATATGTATATATATATATATATATATATATATATTTTTTTTATTATTATTATTTTTGTTTTAACAGCTGTATACTACTAACCCTGTATGAATGTGATGCTTGCTATCATTGTTGTGTGGCCTGGCTCAGGTTAAACCCTTTGTAAAACATGAACAAATACATATACGGAGCATTAATGCCATGGAACCTTCTTTTATTATCTAGTTTGACAGTCATAACTGAAAAATAACTAACTCTAGGAACAAATAACAATTCCTTGAAGTGCAGCCACAGTTTAGTAAAATTAAAAAAAATTACATTTTAAATAGTGCAGTAACAGTAAACCGTAGTGCAATATCAAGCTAAAAAATAAACAAAAAATAAATAAGAACTGCAATTGAAGTGTAAAAAAGAAGAGCAACAGCTACACAGTAAACAAAAAATAAGTTGAAACATGTAGGCTGCACATTGCATTAGCAACTTAGTACTGCTCACAAGTTCAAGAGCAACGGCAGGTTCTTCTTCAAGAAGATGAGCATTTCTGCCCCCGCTCCTTTGTTCCTCCTTGCATCAACAGTGTTGGAGGCTGTGCTGGACACTGTCCACAATGGTACAAGGAGCACAGAGAACTTTTGCAGCAGTGGCAGCCAGAGTGGGAAACTGAACTGGGTTGCTTCCCCAGTACTGGAATGGGCTGTCTGAGCGTGGGATAGTTTTCTCTGTCAAATATGTCTGTATTTGGATCTGCGTGTGTGTGCTACTCACCCCACATTCCTCATCATGCTCCTGCAGCATTTCCTCAAACAGGCCCTTCAAGCTGCTCTCTCCGCTGCTGCTGCTGCTGCTTGGCTGTGCTTCCATACATTACATGACGTTACAGTCATTTAGCCGACGCTTTTATCCAAAGCGACTTACAATAAGTGCATTTAACGTAGGAAATCAGGAGAACTACTAGTCGTCAGAGGTCATAAGTGCATCTAAGCGCAAAACCAGTGCTAAAGTAAAAGTGCAAGAAATAGTTTTTTTTTCTTTTAAATGAGTGAATAAAATAAGTGCTAAGAACAAGTAACAGGGTAGTAGTTATTAAAGAGGTGAGTTTTCAACCTACGTCGAAAGATGGGCAGCGACTCCGCTGTCCTGACATCAGTGGGGAGTTCATTCCACCACTGTGGGACCAGGACAGAAAAGAGCCGTGACCGGGTCGATCAGCAGCAGGGTCCTCTGAGCGACGGGGCAACCAGGCGTCCCGAGGCAGCAGAGCGAAGTGGTCAGGCGGGGGTGTAGGGCTTGACCATGGCCTGGAGATAGGAAGGAGCTGTTCCTTTCACTGCCCTGTAGGCTAGCATACATGGGACCTTATCCGGCACTGGCTCTGCTGCCTCAGTTGTGGTCTTCCTCAATGACGCCTCCATTTTCTCAAACTCTTGCGTCAGTGCATCCTTTGCGTGGTTGATAATGTCTGCACTTGTGAAGTATCGGAATTAACGGTAAAACATAATAAATGTCTAAAAAATAAACAACATCCTCCATAGTTGCTCTTGATGGTGACAGACATAATAAATAAATGCAACAGTAATGCATACGATGCATGTGCATGAAATAGCAATGCAATGTCTAGTTATCTAATACACCATTTCTAAGTTTTGATTATAATATGGACTATTACATTCAATAAGCATACTATTAGACATACCTGTCTTTGAAACGTGGGTCCAAGAGAGTGGCAACTGCATACAATGGCTCATCCTCTGGTTCTGAATCTTTTCTTGACAGCCTCTAGAAGGGTAGTTCTCATCGTTTTTATACCCGTGTCCTCCTGGTTATCCCAAGCAAGCAGCCGTTTTAGCACCATGACCGAGGGGATAACTTCAGCTGCAGAGGAGGTGGAGGAGATAATCTGTCTGGTCAGTTTTTCAAATGGTGCCAGAACAGCGATGGTTTTCTCGAGCAAAGCGCACTGGTTGGCTGTCAGGGTCACTGGCAGGTCGTGGTCAGCTCCATATGATGAAATCGATCGCTTCTTCTCCAGTAGACTCTCGACTATGTAAAACGTGCTGTTCCACCTCATCGCCACGTCTTTGTGCAGATGTTTGCTGGGCATTTGGAAATCTTTCTGGCTATCCTCCAGGTGTGTAGTAGCCAGTGACGAGTGTTTAAAGTGCCCAATTGTCTTTCTAGCATTTGTCAGCTCATCGCTGACACTTCACTGTGATAGTAGTCCTTCATGCATCACCAGCTGGATCGAGTGGGCGAAGCATCCCAAACTTGACACGTCCATCTCAGTCATCACTTTCTTCATGTTACTTGCGTTGTCACGCAAAACAAGGTGAACGTTGGACTTGGGGATGTTCCATTTTACCAGCATTCCTTCAGCTGTTTAGGCAATTGACGTGCCAGCATGTGCCCCACTGAATTCGTTTGCTTGTAGCACCGCACAAATGTTGAAGCCGTGTCCACCCAATGTGCAGTTAAACTGAGCAAAGACATTGGGCATACGTCGGCGCTCCAAATGTCAGTTGTGAAGCTGATCACCTGCACGTCTTTTAGCCTATATGAAATGTGTTCCCTCACTGTCTCTTATAGTTTGGGGAGGGCAGTTTCGGAGATGTATTTGCGACTTAGTAAACTGTACCTTGGCTCCAAATGATCCATTAAACGGCGAAATCCCACATTTTCGACGACTGACAGGGGTTGCTAGTGTTGAAATTGGCAACACTAGTGTCACCCCTCGAAACTTAAAGCCTTGCTGTACACGTTGCCGTTTTACTGGTGGGATTTTGCAGTGTAAAATATTCCCAAATTGCGGACATTTTGCTAGCGTTACACTAAATTACACAAAACCAATTCTTCTTCACTGCTGTAAAACAGTAGCTGCCAGTGGTAACACAGTGCAACTTACTATGTAGGCTACTGTGTTAGAGCAGCAAAGAAGAATTGATTTCTGGGAAAACGGCTGTTTTATCCAGGCGAAACTACTTTAAAGCTAATAAGTTGCATGATATTGGATCAGTGCGTAGACTCGCGTACTCGCTGATACCAGATCCAGCATTTTAGGCAGTATCGGAGGCATTTCCAATACTGGTATCGGAACAACTCTAGTTTTTATCATGACATCATATGGTTAAGTCTTTCACTTCCCATAAAGGCCCTCTCATCACTGTCACTTATTTGTCCAGTCACTGTGGTGTCATCTGCGAATTTAATGATGCTGTTGTCATATTTGTTTACATAGTCATATGTAAACAGACTACAATAGGGGACTGAGACAGGAGCCCTGAGGCACGCCAGTCCTAAAAACTAATGTAGATGAGTATGTTTTACCAATTCTCACAGTCTGGGGCCTGCCTGTCAGGAAATTTAATAGCCAGTTACAGGTAGAGTTGCCCAATTCAAAACCTCTGAGTTTCAACACCAGTTTGGATGGTGTTGGTTTATTAGAAGCAGAGCTGTAGGGGCGTCCGGGTAGTGTAGCGGTCTAATCCGTTACCTACCAACACGGGGATCACCAGTTCGAGTCCCTACAGACACAATTGGCCATGTCTGCAGGTGGGAAGTGGGTATGTGTCCTGGTCGCTGCACTAGCACCTCCTCTGATTGGTTGGGGTGCCTGTTCGGTGGGGAGGGTGAACTGGGGGGAGCGGCGGGATCCTTCCATGCGCCACGTCCCCCTGGTGAAACGCCTCACTGTCAGGTGAAAAGAAGTGGCTGGCGACTCCGCATGTATCGGAGGAGGAATGTGGTAGTCTGCAGCCCTCCCCGGATCGGCAGAGAGGGTGGAGCAGCGACCAGGATGGCTTGGAAGAGTGGGGTAATTGGCCAAGTACAACTGGGGAGAAAAAGGGGGGGGGGAGCCAAAAACTCTTTATGTATACTACGGTTCTGTTGATACCGTGCGTATGATTCTGATAATGCTGTTAAGTATACTGTCCACATCGTCTCTGGGACCATGTCAGCCAAGCTTTGGTTAAAATTGTGATATGGGGGCACCCACCCGGTGGCTCACCTGGTAGAGTGGTACCACATAAGGCCAAGTCCTTACCGTAGTTGCCTGGGTTCGAATCCGGCCCGGGCCCTTTGCTGCATGTCATCCCTTCTCTGTCCCCTGCCTTTCCTCTCTCGCTCAACTATCACTATCAAATTAAGGTGGAAATGCCACACAAAAAAAATAATCTTAAAAAAAAATGCTGATATTTTTCACACCTGTGGCCAAACATACATATAGGCTTTGTTTTTTGTTTTCTTCTGTTTTTGGTTCATTATTTCAACAAAATGTCCGACAGCTCCCGGTCATGCTCTTTAATCTGAGACTTTTTGTCTCGGGACACCAGCACAGGTTATTTAGCTGAGTAGAATCACCAGGAAACAGGCATCACATAGCAACATATCCCCGTGGCGGTTTCAGCACATGTGTGAAGGTGCGGTGACTGGCCTCCAGCTTGTTCATTTGGGCTCTCTGGCTGATTTGCAGTGAGCCGTCAGGTGATTGTTCTGTGGCTTATCTGCAGCAGCCATAGTTCCCATTCAGGACACAGGAAAGCAGCGCTGGTGCAGGGAGGATGGGTGTGTGTCGGAAGCGTGCTGTGTTGACTTCGAAGTCACACTTTCCAATGACTTTCCTTGACTTGAATTCTAACGTGGCGGGGTCAGGAGCGTTTTCTGTAGCCACAAGGGGCGCCGGATCATTGTTGAAAATCTTTCACTGCAAGGCTTTGTCTGTAGCCACAAGGGGCGCCGGATCATTGTTGAAAATCTTTCACTGCAAGGCTTTGTCTGCAGCCAGGCTGAAAATATGAGTCATTAGTGCTGCCACCGCCAGCGTCTGCCTCGTCTTAAGACCTTCTTCTAGTCTTCAACAGGAACCCCACCAGCAGAAAGCGGCGCTGTTGTCCAGTTTAAGCTGCTTCACAGACTCCACTACAGTGAGGCTAAGCTTTCCAAAAAAAAAAAAAGGTCCCGCCTTTTTCGCCCCAATTGCGTCCAGCCAATTACCCCACTCTTCCGAGCCGTCCCGGTCGCTGCTCCACCCCCCTCTGCCGATCCGGGGAGGGCTTTAGACTACCACATGCCTCCTCCCATACATGTGGAGTCGCCAGCTGCTTCTTTTCACCTGACAATGAGGAGTTTCACCCGGGGGCGTAGTGCATGGGAGGATCACGCTATTCCCCCCAGTTCCCCCTCCCCCCTGAACAGGCGCCCCGACCGACCAGAGGAGGCGCTAGTGCCGCGACTGGGCCACATACCCACATCCAGCTTCCCATCCGCAGACACGGCCAATTGTGTCTGCAGGGACGCCCGACCAAGCCGGAGGTAACGTGGGGATTCCATCCCTGTGTTGCTAGGCAACGGAATAGACCGCCATGCTACCCGGACGCCCGAGCTTTCCAAAATTTACCCAGATACTATCGAAGATAAACACAGTAGATGCTCAAGTTCTCCATGTGATCTAACTGGTCACGCCCCAAATTCTTTAGGTTTTGGGAATCTTTTTTCAGTGTCTTCTTCTTCTTCTTCTTCTTCTTTGGGCTTGTTCCCTGTTTCCCAGGGGTCGCCACAGCAGATTCGACAGTTTGCATCGGTACCCTGTGAGGGCACAGCACCGATGGCGGTCTTTTCAATCCGCATAATGATCTGGCAAAATTTGACGTCGGCTGCCCTTCCTGACACAACCGCTAACCCTGTGCAAGGGGGCACAGTTTTTCTTCAGTGTAGTCTCTGAAGTAACACAGACTCAGATCTCCCCGTCTCCTCTCGTAGCCCTTTTTGCAAGACCAACCAGAAGATAACGTCGCAACTAATATTCACGCTAACGTCATTGCCGTTACCTCCCTAATGGCACGCAGAGGCGTTCTCTTGCTATGGAAATCCTCTCTAGCCCCGTCATTTAAATCCTGGATACGCCACGTCATGTCCTTCTTGAAACTGGGGAAAAAAAATTAAGTTCTCCATGAGGGGGCTCCACTCACAGATCCTTTTCCCATTGGCAACCATTAATCCGTTATTTTGATCAACTGCCTGCCAGTGTGATGTCATCGTGGAGGTTGTGGTGGTCCTGTCTGTGATATGTGGGTGCCTTGCTGCCTGTTTGCTGCCCAGCCCCTCTTTAAGGGTACTTAACGGGGTTATATGTGTGCTCTCGGCTGTACGTACCCTAAACTGCAGGTCCCAGACTGTGTGTCCGGGACTCTCAGCAGTGCTGCAACAGTCTTGGTGCAGTTGACGACTGCTTTTATTCATTTTTTTTTCAAATTTAATTTGATTTATTTATTCCCTGCCTTCATGAGTACAACTTATACTAACACTTGTACACATCTCTATTTTAATACTGAATTGTAGTGTTCTATTGTATGTACTTTTATTTACTGTGATTTCTATCTTTATTTATACTGTTACGTTAATTCATTTCCTGTGGAAGAGGCCTGCGGGATGGGGTGTAAGGTGGGGAGGGGTTGAGGGTGTTTTGGGTCGGGAGGAAAACATAAAAGCTGAAAATGCCCTGTGTATGACCTTTCCACCCCCCCCCCTCTAGTTTTGTATAACATACTGCTGCATTTTCTTCAATTAAGTATTGCTAAAAAAAAAGAAGAAAGAAGCAGGGCTAGCAGGAGTCCAAAGCAAATGATCTGCAGGTTACCAAACACTCAGAGCACCGTCGGCTGATATCTCATATAGATAAGATGCACTTTAATGAGAACGGCAGGCGGGTGACATTACCGGTAAACCCGAATCCCTCCCCTGGTTTGTGGAGCATGTGCTTACTTTTGACTGATGCAGCAGGACGCACAATGTACCGTTAGAAAATGACTGACCTGGCCGTCAGGGTAGCATGGCGGTCTATTCCGTTGCCTACCGACACGGGGCTCGCCGGTTCGAATCCCCGTGTTACCTCCGGCTTGGTCAGGCGTCCCTACAGACACAATTGGCCGTGTCTGCGGGTGGGAAGCCGGATGTGGGTATGTGTCCCGGTCTCTGCAGTAGCGCCTCCTCTGGTTGGTCGGGGCGCCTGTTCAGGGGGAAGGGGGAACTGGGGGGAATAGCGTGATCCTCCCACGCGCTACGTCCCCCTGGTGAAACTCCTCACTGTCAGGTGAAAAGAAGCGGCTGGTGACTCCACATGTATGGGAGGAGGCATGTGGTAGTCTGCAGCCCTCCCCGGATCGGCAGAGAGGGTGGAGCAGCGACCGGGACGGCTCGGGAGAGTGGGGTGATTGGCCAGATACAACTGGGGAGAAAAAAAAAGGGGGGGGGTCCCCCCAACTGCTCGGTTACTGTGACTGGAACACTGCAGACAGAACGAAGGCGAACGCCTTCATAACTAAAGACACATACGGTGCTCACACATCCGTCTGAGTTGAACTTTTTGTCTTTTTGCAGTTAAGGGAAAGCGGCTCCAGCCACTGTGGACGGCACCGACCGGGACCAATGTCCCACAGCTGCGTTTGTACAACAGCCTGACCAGGAACAAGGTAGAGGACTTGATGAAGGGGGTGGATATTTTCTGACCCCCTCTGTGTTTCAGTCACTTCACCTCGACGTCCGAATAAATGTATTCTTGTTCTTATACGAAACTTGACAGATGGAGTACATTATGAAAAAACAACAACAGAAACGCACGAAATGGTAAAATGACCAATTAAATAAGGAAAGGACAAAGAACACGGATATGAACATTATACTAGCAGACAAAATGGTCCCTTATCACACCAATAGATACGAACTGTTCTTATCTATCGGCGACCTTTAATACTTGTTCTGCTTGTTGATGTTGGACAGGGAGGCAAGATACATTTTCTTTGGATTAAGTGTCTGCTCATAGAGTTACAGATAACACCAAATTCTTACTGCAAAACCACTGTTGATGGATTCCAGAGACTGACCACTTTCTGGTCAGTGTTGACGGTTTCTGAAGGCTCTGATTAGTTACTGGTCGTTGTTGTCATGTTGCAGGAGCTGTTTGTTCCTCAGAATGGAAATAAGGTCTCGTGGTACTGCTGCGGACCCACCGTGTATGATGCCTCTCACATGGGGCATGCCAGGTAAGAAGCCATATGTATAAAATATATTAAAATCCGGCTTGGTCGGGCGTCTCGACGGACAAAATTGGCCGTGTCTGCGGGTGGGAAGCCGGATGTGGGTGTGTGTCCTGGTCGCTGCACTGGCGCCTCCTCCTCTGGTCGGTCAGGGCACCTGTTCGGGGGAAGGGGGAACTGGGGGGAATAGCGTGATCCTCCTACGCGCTACGTCCCCCTGGCGAAACTCCTCACTGTCAGGTGAAAAGAAGTGGCTGGTGACTCCACATGTATCGGAGGAGGCCTGTGGTAGTTTGCAGCCCTCCCCAGACCGACAGAGGGGGTGGAGCAGAGACCGGGACGGCTCAGAAGAGTGGGGGTAATTGGCCAAGTACAACTGGGGGTAAAATCAAGTTTAAAAAAAGAAGTATATACTAGTTAGTGGTAATTGGATATTAAATATGACAAATCAGCTGGAGAAGAATTTCTAATAAAGACCTAAAGAGTGAACGATACCTCCTAAGATGCTGGGTTGCACGTTTTCAGACCATTGTGGTTTGAACCAGTGATAGCTGATGTGTTTCTGGCTCCTCAAACATCACATGTTGTCCTGTCTTTTTCCCCAGGTCGTACATATCTTTTGACATTCTGCGGAGGATCTTGAAGGACTACTTCAAATACGACATCCACTACTGCATGAATATCACAGACATAGACGACAAAGTGAGTCCCAGTGGTCCAGCGTGTTTCTCACTCAGTTTACCCGAATTACTTTTCCAAGATAAATACAACCTCACATTTTGTTCATTAAGTTTGCACACCAACTCCAAAAAAGTGGTGCGTCATAACTGATTTCAGAACAGTTTTGATTTTCTGCACGTTTTGCACATCTGTCAGTATAAGCTCTGCAGTTACTGGGAGTTGTCGGATCACTGTGATAGATTAAAAAAAAAAAATACAAAAATTTCTGACTCATTGCACAAAGTTCTTAAATCTCACAGATCCGTTGAATTTGAATGAGTAGTGGTGCTGTTGGGTCAGCACCTTCTCCACCGCCAAACCAAAATACATGGTTGAGCCTTAGTTTTACTTGTTGATGTTGTACTATCTGTTGGTAAAACTCTTCTACCAGCTTGACAGCAGCTGACTAGAGGATCAGAAATCTGTGTTGTGTTTATTGTTTTGTGTTATGTTTATTTGTGTATGTTTGTAATGGCACTTCCCTCTGTCAGATCATAAAACGGGCGAGGCAGAACTATCTCCTGGACCAGTACAAGGAGAAGAAGCCGGACGCTCGTCAAATCCTCCAGGATGTCCTGAGTGCCACAGGGGTGAGATACACAAATTCAGAAGGCTTAAACATACACTACCACGCGGCATTAAACTCATCATCACGTGACATGAAATATTTAGTCATTTCATCATTGATCCTGCAAGGGACCGATGAAGAACGCCACGTTTAAAGGTTAGGGGTGTAAGAAAATATCAATATACACGAGTATTGCGATATTATCTTGTTTGATACTGTATCGGTTCTCAAAACCAATATATTGATGTTTAATTGTTTACACGTAAAGGTTCGTGACAAACATTTTGTGTTGTGTGTAACCCCACGACTGCTAGATGGCAGTGTTGTAATCTATCTTCAGCCATTTGACTCTTCCACTTCAATGCAACAGCGTAAACTGAGACAGGAAGTAGCATAAGCACACAGAACACAGGCCTATGAAATCACAATATATCACCTTTCTCACAGTATCGCAATATATCACCATATATTGAGTCATAACCCCTGTATCATGATACGTATCGCACCGCAATATATTGCGACATATCGAATAGTTAGCCCTGTATCGTGATACATATCACATCACGATACATTGAATCGTAACCCCGTATTGTGATACACATCGTGTCACAAATATCGCGATATATCGAAGCGTTACCCCGTATTGTGATGCGTATCATATCGTCGGATTCTCTCCGATACACAGCCCTATTAAAGAGCCAGTGAAATTAAGTGTATTTTCATTCTTCTTATCTCTTTATACATTTAATTTACATGTATTAAACACTTTGTTCTAGAAATTCACAAAAAATATTTCTTTTTTTTGTGAATTTATGAACATCAGTAATGTTCATAATTTTTTCTCTTCTCACGAATGCAATAATTTTGAGTGATGTCGCACTGGAACATGCGGGCGTACGCTAACAAAAATGTCCAATGAATGATTGAATGGGCGTGAGATCGAGAGAAGACCCATGATCTTCTCCCAAATTAATGAAAGCCAATAGCATGTTGATGTCCACCGTCCTCTGTAAGTACCCGGCCTTGATTGGCTGTCAGTCACATCCTACTCCCTCCCCTCACAAAACCCCACCCGACTGTTCTGTTTCATTCGAAGGTACTATGATTTCAAGTTGTGGAGGTTTGCGACGCTCTAAACATCCTTTCATTTTTAAAACGGATCAACCGTGTTGCTCTCATGTTTTCCGGCGTCATAACAACCTGTTTTTCTTTTTGCAAAGAGGGGATTAACAGTCTGCGTGCTTCTGTTTGCAGCCCTTCCGGGTCAAGCTGGCAGAGACCACAGACATGGATAAGAAGCAGATGCTGGAGAGGTTGGACTTGGCAGTTTCTGCAGCTCTGAAGCCCCTGCAGGCCTCTCTGAAGAGCCAGGCAGCAGCAGAGATCGTCCAGGCCCAGGCTCAGGTGAGAACAATGAGGGTTTTCTGGGAAGGTTCATGAAGACTTCAATCATTTCTGTAGGAATGAACAGGGGTGCACGATATATCGGTCAGCTTATCAGATCGATATCGGCCAATAATTGCTTAAAAATGTCTTATGGGTATCGAGGCCGATATCAAAATTATAGCTGATGTGTCGCAGGGATGATGCATTATTTATATGTCGATGGCGATGACAGACATTGATGAAAAGACGGGTCACGCTAATAGCCTACAAGGAAATGTCTGGCGTGTTGACTACTTGCGTTGTGACAACTACCAGTCTGTTTCTGACGGATAAAGTTAACGCTGAACTTGGCATGCATCTTTGAAAACATTCTGGTGATGCTTTGAAGGGGGCAGGTTTCCCCTTTTTGTGTTCAAAAAAAAAGAATCTCAGCTTGATGTGACGATGTGGTAGTCACAGTTTACAGAGTTAAGAGTCGACCTGTTGTAGGAGCAAAGATGTTGGAAAATGTTACGGCAGAGTGAATGTGGTGTGTTGTCTTCATTCAGGTTGAAGTGATTTGTGTTCCTTTCCAGACATTTGGGGACAGTGCAGTGTGTAGTAATAAACGGGACAGGAAGAAGTGAAGCAGTGATTTTCACACGTCTGCATCACAGTTATGGTATAATGACAGTAGATAAACCACACGGGTGGAAACTCAGACACATGGTGGGACTGCAGTGAAACCAAAAATATCGCTGTCGGCCAAAATGGCTGTGGAAACTGTGGAATATCAGCAAAAAAAAATCAATATCCGGGTGGCGTAGCAGTCTGTTCTGTTACCTACCAACACGGGGATTCGAATCCCCGTGTTACCTCCAGCTTGGTCGGGCGTTCCCTACAGACACAATTGGGCGTGTCTGCTGGTGGGAAGCCGGATGTGGGTATGTGTCCTGGTTGCTGCACTAGCGCCTCCTCTGGTCGGTTGGGTCGCCTGTTCAGGAGGGAGGGGGAACAGGGGGGGTAGCGTGATTGTCCCACGCGCTGTGTCCCCCTGGCTGTGGTAGACTGCAGCCCCCCCCCCCCCGATCAGCAGAAGGAGTAGAGCAGCGACCGGGATGGCTCGGAAGAGTGGGGTAATTGGCCAGGTACAATCAGGGAGAGAAAAAAAAGGGGGGGGGGGATGAACCTCCTGTTGAACGTCTTGTATTTGATCTAAAAATCCCAAAAGAGATCGGCAAGCTTTCCTCACTGTTTTTTCCATCCATCCATCCATGATCCAAACTGCTTATCCTGCTGTCAGGGTGGCGGGGAGGCTGGAGCCGATCCCCATACCTTCATACATGATCCTTACTGAGATGTGTTTGAGAATTTCACCTTCACTTTTCCAACCACTTTTGAGTCCAGTGAACAACTGCGTGCTAGTTTGTTGGTTTGGTTTTTGTCATTTGTTTTTCTTCTTCATAGGTTCTGCTGGAGAATGCCAGAGACCTGCTGTCTGACTGGCTGGACAACCAGTTCGGCAGTTCAGTCACAGAAAACTCCATCTTCTACATTTTGCCCAAATACTGGGAGGGCGAATACCACAAAGACATGGAGGCCCTGAACGTAGGTGGCAGCAGAAACAGTCTTTTATTCTTCTTATCCCCTATTCACGTGCCTGTCTCTGGTTTAGTTTACTGTTTCTGTCTAAGATCATATGAATCCTAAAGTCCTAAACCACTCACTAGAGGGTAGGCAGCCTTCCCAGGTCTGTTCACTGTCAATGCATTCAGATCAGAAACACTTTATTTGTCGTTTCATTTCCTGCAGTTGCGCACATGAAATGGAACAAAACGTCATTTCCCTCAGCCCACAGCGGTGCAACGCAAAGACAAACACACATATCCAAACTACAACAACTACAAGAACACATATATCCAAACTAACACATATATCTAAGCTAAAAAACAAAATAAAATTAAAAAATCACTGTCCAGGAGAATGAATGCCACCCAGGATGACTGTCGGAACTGCCGGTCTGCATGGGCTAGCGGTTAGCTAACTGCTTACCGCTAGCTAACCGCTAATAATTCCCATTGTTAACTGAATATTAACAGAAAGGGGTTGCATCAAAACTGTCAGGAGTGACACTAGTCAATAAACCCTTTATTATTCAGCAGTAAACAATAGATAGTAGATGAAATGCTTTTAAGATTTACTGATGACGTCTGTTCACACGTGACATGGCAGGGTCATTCTGTCTCCTTGCATCCCATTAGTACAGCATGTCCTTTATCTTCTGCAGAGACCAAGAGATGCTCTCTTAATTCTAGGTGGCTCCATTTTCCAGCCATGTTTAAATATGCTCTTACCTTTACCGGTGTTCAAATAGATCTCTCGCCTCAGAGAGATATCTGCTGTGGTCACGTCAGAGATGCGTTTCTTGTGATGGGTTCACTCGCTCCTGGAAAATCGTCTTAAGACGGCAATCTGACGGCTTTTGTTCAAAGTATTCATCGTTTGGTAACGTTTCCATGAATGTTACTCTGTGTAGAGCTGGCAAATTGCCGACACAAGTTTTATGGATTATCCGTTCCAGCTCCCGTTCACCCATGGATGGGGATGGCCGGTTCGAATCCCCGTGTTACCGCCGGCTTGGTCAGGCGTCCCTACAGACACAATTGGCCATGTCTGTGGGTGGGAAGCTGGATGTGGGTGTGTGTCCTGGTTGCTGCACTAGCGCCTCCTCTGGTCGGTTCTGGGTGCCTGTTTGGGGGGGAGGGTGAACTGGGGGGGGTAGCGTGATCCTCCCACGCGCTACATCCCCGTGGTGAAACTCCTCACTGTCAGGTGAGAAGAAGTGGCTTGCAGCTCCACATGTATGGGAGGAGGCATGTGGTAGTCTGCAGCCCTCCCCGGATCGGCAGAGGGGGTGGAGCAGAGACCGGGGCGGCTTGGAAGAGCCGGGCAATTAATTGGCTAAGGAAAATTGGGGAGAAAAAGGGGGAAAAATCAAAAAAAGTGTTCAGATATGATTTTTTTTAAGAATTTAAAAACAGTTTAAAAACTAAATCTGTTCCACCCCTGTTTCTGTAAATGACACATCTTTGTAAATGTCAGGTCCTCCCTCCAGATGTTCTGACCCGGGTCAGTGAGTATGTCCCAGAGATCGTAATTTTTGTGGAGAAGATCTGCGCCAATGGATATGCGTAAGGACAAAACCACTCATTTCTTCTGACTTATCTACATCCGTCAGCATTCTTACACCTGTTTTTTGTTTTGTTTTGTGTGTGTGTGTGTGTGTGTGTGTGTGTGTGTGTGTGTAGCTATGAATCAAATGGCTCCGTGTACTTTGACACGGTGAAATTTGGCGCCTGCCCTCACCATTCCTACGCCAAACTGGTTCCTGAAGCCGTTGGCGACCACAAAGCCTTACAGGAAGGAGAGGGTGAATATTCAGCTTTTACATTTTTACAACCGAACTTGAAATGAATGCAAGTGACGAAGACCCTTGGTTTGAATGGACTGTATATAAACTGTTCTGTTAATGCATATCTGCTAAGTTATAATACATGATTTTATTTTTCCGTTTCTCATAGTTTGTTTTATGTGAACAGCAGCTTGGTACAAATTAACTTTCTTTTATTTCATTGTTCCATTGAAATGGATTTGTTCTGTTTCTATTTTATTTCCTCTGGACAGGGCAACAAAATTGATTTTTTTTTTTTTTTTTTTTGCTGTAAAATTTATTGCTATATCTTTGCAGATGGCATCTGAATGATACTATGACCATATTATCAATATTCACTCTATAAAAATATTGATTTTTCTAAACTTAGTTTTTAATTTCAATTTCATAAAATGTTAAATTTTTACAAATTTTAACTTAAAATTTTTTAGAATATTGATTTTTGAAAGCAAGAAAAATTAAATGCACAGTTGTACTCAAAAATGAAAACAGCTTTTACTTCTTAAGAACATCATTGTTAATTCTAACAATAAAGAGGATAATGTTAGTGAAAGTATGTTTAAAGCTATCAAGAAATCTTCCTGATCATACGAAGTATTTTTTTGAGAATGATTCAGTTGTTACTGTCACACATCTCAGACTTCTGTTAATTAGGTTTGAATCTTTTGTCCGGCTGTAGGAGACCTGAGTATCTCTGCTGATAGACTAAGTGAGAAAAGATCCCAGAATGACTTTGCCTTGTGGAAGGCCTCCAAGCCTGGAGAGCCGTCCTGGGACTCTCCTTGGGGCAAGGTGAGCCAGAACTCCTCCGAGTTGTCTCTTCATTTGATGACATTACATCCTGCCAGGCTACCCTTTTATAATGTCCATTTTAGACATAGCCTTAAAAAATGATTTGATGATTCACATTTGCATACATTCTCCTAAGAGGTGATGTGATATAAAGAGAAAAAAACAAACCAGGAGAAATTATGTTCCAAATAAATACTTTCCATGCGCCCAAATCTTAAATAAAACAAGTCTGATTCCAAAAATTCCAATTTGGCGTATAAAGTATTTATTCTATGTAAGAAATGGAAATTTGGCCAATTCTTTCATAACTTTAGTTTCCTTGTTTATCTCTGTATTGTTAATGTGTTGTTGTTGTTGTTTTTGGTTTAATTTAGTGGTGTAATCACAAATTTCATCATGACACAATATTATATTGATTCTTTAGACAACAATACGATATCTGCTGATATCACACAGTCTGCCACGATACGATTCTGATTCGACTCAATTCAGGGGCCTGCGATCGATATGAGACGATGTCATACGCCCGTTTAACGCTATCAGTACATTATAACAACTCAAAAAGCAACTAAAATATGATTTGACAATTTCATTACTGAGCTCTTCCAGACATCTAAATGAAAAACAATCTATTCTTTTTAATGAAAATAATAAAAAATAGACCTCCTATTGTTCACTATAAAGTACCACATTTCTCATGTACAAATGTTTTTTATGAATTAGCTTAAGGAGCCCTTGATGACCTTTCAATAATGAACATAGACCATGCACACCCCTGCTTCATCCCCCTGGATTTACAAGGTTCTGTGTGCTCAGTGGTTTACAGATATTGAGCTTTAAGATTTTCACATCCTAGGCATATCTTAAAGATGATGTTATGGACTGATGTTTTCACTTTGCGTCAATAGTATTGGATCATTGATCATTAAATAAATACATCAATTCAGATCGATTGATCTTTTACACCCCTAGTTTAAGTTGTGCTACCATTGTTTTCATTATTCATCGTATGAATGTGGATTGTTTTTTTTTCTTTCTTTCTTGTGATTAATATTTGAACAGGGGAGACCAGGTTGGCACATTGAATGTTCTGCCATGGCTGGCTCCATCTTGGGAGAGTCCATGGACATACACGGAGGAGGGTTTGATCTCCGATTCCCACACCACGACAATGAGCTGGCACAGTCAGAGGTAACACAGTGATTTATTTTTAATGTGAAGAAGAGAATTTCTCTCATCCATCTTTTGAAGTAGTCAGTCCATTAAATAGAATGTAGTAGTAGTAGTAGTAGTAGTAGTAGTAGTATCGCCATACACAAATTTGTTGTCTAAATTAATAATAAGAATTTATTAATTAAAATGCCTCACAAAATGAGGTCTGAAATATTTGAGGGAGTTTTATTTGAAAACGACTTTTGATATACTTGACATTACCAAACAGTTTAATGTCATGAACTTTAAGTGGATTCTCAAACATAGTATTTTTGCATACGTAAGCGGATAGCCATTTATTAATTTAAAACGAACCTCTCCTCACATGTGGATGGTATTTGTGCCGTCCTCATTCTCAGGTCCTCTAGCAGTGTCCTGAGAGGTTGAGGGTTCTATGCAGTATCTTAACTGTTTCTAGAACTACACTCCTCTGGACAGTGATCTCAGATGTTGCTCCTGGAATCTGTTGGAACCACTGTCGCAACTTAGGGGTTACAGCCTCTAGTGCTCCGATCACTACTGGGACCACTTTTGCCTTCACTTTCACCACTCTCTCTAGTTCCTCTTTCAGCCCTTGGTGCTGCTCATATTCCTTCTTCTTGAGGTTGCTACCGGCTGGGATTGCTACATTTACCACCACCGCAGTCTTCCGTTCTTTGTCACCACAATGTCAAATTGGTTGGCCAGTTCTTGTTTATCTGTCTGGCTATGGAAGTCCCACAGGATCTTAACTCTGTCATTCTAGACCACCCCTTGTGGCACATCCCATCAGAATTTTGGCACATATGGGCGTATATCAACTTATTGGTTTCAGTAACCACGGTAGGGGGATTGCGAGTAGTGCTTCATTAGCAGCTGCTAGCATAAACTTGCCCAAGTGTCCTTGTTAATCCTGGTGATGTCCGAGTAGGCGTGACTGTCTTTGTTCTGATCACTCTAATATCCAAGATAGGCAGCTATCGCGTTAAGTGTCTTGCCCAAAGACATTTATTGGAAAGGTGAATCAAACCTGGGTCTTCCAGTTCCCAAGTGGCAATCTTTACCACTACGCTACCCAGCCATTCAGCTATTTTAGCCACACCCATTGTTAACAGATGCATAAAATCAAGCATACAGCCATGCAGTCTCCAATGTAGACAAACATTGGCAATTAAATGGGTCATACTGAAGAGCTCAGTGACTTTGAATATGACACTGTCATAGGATGCCACCTTTCCAACAAGTATGTCTGTTAAATTTCTGACCTGCTAGAGCTACCCTAGTCAACTGTAAGTGCTGTGATTGTGAAGTGGAAACGTCTCGGAGCAACAACAGCTCAGCTGCAAAGCAGTAGGCCACACAAGACCACAGAACGGGACCGCCGAGTGATGAAGTGCATAACACGTTAAAATGTTTACAGAGAATGTAGAAACACATTCTCTAGAGTGATGAATCATGATTCACTTTCTGGTAGTCTGACTAATGAATCTGGGTTTGGCGGATGCTAGGAGAACGCTACCTGCCCGAATGCATAGTTCCAACTATGAAGATTGATGGAGAAGGAATAATGGTCTGGGGCTGCCTTTCATGGTTTGGGCTCGGCCCCTTAATTCCATTGAAGAGAATTCTTAATGATACAGCAGACTATGACCTTATAGAGAATTGTGTGCTTCCAACTTTGTGGCAACAGTTTGGGGAAGGCCCTTTCATGTTTCCACATTACAATGCCTCCGTGTAAAAAGCAAAGTCCATAAAGAGAAGAACTTGACTGGCCTGCACAGAGCCCTGACCTCAACCCGATCCAACACCTTTTGGATGAGTTGGAACGGTAACTGTGAGTCAGGCCTTCTCGCCATCAACCATGCCCAATCTCATTGATGCTCTTATGGCTGAATGGGAAGCCCTCCAGCCATGTTCCAAAATCTAATGGAAAGCCTTTTCCCACAAGAGTGGAGGCTGTTATAGCAGCAAAGGAGGACCAACTTCATATTAATGTCCTTGGTTTTGAAATGAGATGTTCAACAAGCACATACAGGTCGCTATCATTATGATGATTTTAATAATATTTTCTATCTCACCCAGCAGTAATTCCAATTACCATGTGTCATTTCCTCTCAAGGCTTACTTTGAAAATGACCACTGGGTCCGCTACTTCCTGCACACTGGCCACCTGACAATCGCAGGCTGCAAGATGTCAAAATCTCTGAAGAACTTCATCACAATAAAGGATGCCCTGGCCAAGAACACAGGTGACCCAGCTTCTGAGAGAACTGAATTCTATGTAATTATGTTCAAATGCAAAAGGAATTCTCCTTTGTATTTTGGTACCTGGGAACAGTAGGCAGCAGGTCGGTCAGCTGATCCAAACTGGAATGTCATTGGGAACTGTCCTTTGATGGTTAGATAGTCCTTTAATAGGGGCATCCGGGTAGCGTAGCGGTCTATTCCATTGCCTACCAACATGGGGACCGTCGGTTCGAATCCCCATGTTGCCTCCGGCTTGATTGGGCGTACCTACAGACACAGCTGGCTGTGTCTGCGGGTTGGGAAGCCAGATGTGGGTATGTGTCCTGGTTGCTGCAGTAGCGCCTCCTCTGGTCAGTCGGGGCATCTGTTCGGGGGGAGGGGGAACTGGGAGGGAATAGCGTGAGCCTCCCACGTGCTATGTCCTCCTGGTGAAACTCCTCACTGTCAGGTGAAAAGAAGCGGCTGGTGATTCCACATGTATGGGAGGAGGCATGTGGTAGTCTGCAGCCCTCCCCGGATCGGTAGAGGGGGTGGAGCAGAGACTGGCACGGCTCGGAAGGGTGGGGTAATTGGCCAAGTACAATTGGGGAGAAAAAGGGGGGAAACTTAAAAAAAAGAAAGAAGAGATAGTCCTTTAATGTAGTGATGATTCAGACAACTTTAGAGTGTTTTTGTTTTTATTTAATTTATTTTGATAGAATGAAAGAGTGATTTCAAACACAGTTGAATGGGTGGTACTCAGAGATTCTTATGCCCCTTTTCCACTACATGGTACCGACTCGACTCACTTCTGTGTCGTTTTCCATTACTGTATCAGTACCCCCTCAGTGTCGCTGGTCGTCATAGCGACGGCTGGTTTTCAGTCTCAAAATGTACTTTTAAGATAGCGCCGCTTCGACCACTTCGGTATTTAAAAATGCCGGGCGACATCCCATGCTGACGCAGTGATGCAAAATGATGCAATGACGCATTTCTCTGACCAATCAGAGGTCTGTGTTGATTTTGGTACCCGCTCCAGTTTTTTTGCACGCTCGACAAAGGTGGTACCAGAAAAGTGGTAACGGTTACCAAAATGCCGGTACTTTCCAGTAATGGAAAAGGAAAAAAGGGCGAGTCGAGCTGAGCCGGTACCATCCATTATCCGAACCACTTATCCTGCTCTCAGGGTCGCAGGGATGCTGGAGCCTATCCCAGCAGTCATTGAGCGGCAGGCGGGGAGACACCCTGGACAGGCCGCCAGACCATCACACAGGGCCCACACACACACACACACACACATTCGTACCTAGGGGCAATTTAGTACGGCCGATTCACCTGACCTACATGTCTTTGGACTGTGGGAGGAAACGAGAGCCCCCGGAGGAAACCCACGCAGACATGGGGAGAACATGCAGACTCCACACAGAGGACGACCCGGGACGACCTCCAGGGTTGGACTACCCCGGGGCTCGAACCCAGGACCTTCTTGCTGTGAGGCGACCATGCTAACCACTGTGCCGGCTGAGCCGGTACCACGTAGGGGAAAAGGGCCATTAGAAAATATTCTTGTTTTGTCTGATTTTGTTGCAGCTGAGATCCTTTGTCGTTTGAGATTACTGTGATGTGGTGAGACGAGTGATGAAAGACATACCAGCTTGACATGCTGCAGAAAAGGTGATTGAGAAATCACGTTAACACTGCGTGTGTGCGCGTGTGTGTGTGTGTGTGTCTCCCAGGTCGTCAGCTCCGTCTTGCATTCTTAATGCACTCCTGGAAGGACACATTGGACTACTCCATCAACACCATGGAGTCAGCCGTCCAGTATGAGAAGTTCATGACTGTAAGGTTGAGCAAAAACTAGTCAAAAAGACATGTCAGTCTGGTCATAATGTTAACCCTGAGCTCGTGGTGTGTGTGTGTTTCACTGATAGACTACTTTTGATTCTGCCAACAGGAGTTCTTCCTTAACGTCAAAGACATTATGCGTGCGCCCACTGACATCACGGGTCAGTTTGAGAAGTGGGAGGAGGCGGAGATGGATCTCAACAGCAGGTAAGCGGTTTGCAGTCATGTGTCACGAGCGGGCTCCGATTGGCCGGGGAGGTGTGACGTCATTCAAACGGAGCAGAATCACTGCCAGTAGAAGTGATGTCAAGAGGAATTCATTTATTGGGTGTCCGGGTAGCGTGGCGGTCTATTCCGTTGCCTACCAACACGGGGATCGCCGGTTCGAATCCTCCAGCTTGGTCGGGCATCCCTACAGACACAATTGGCCGTGTCTGTGGGTGGGAAGCCGGATGTGGGTATGTGTCCTGGTCGCTGCACTAGCGCCTCCTCTGGTCGGTCAGGGTGCCTGTTCAGGGGGGAGGGGGAACTGGGGGGAATAGCGTGATCCTACCACGTGCTACGTCTCCCTGGTGAAACTCGTCACCGTCAGGTGAAAAGAAGCGGCTGGCGACTCCACATGTATCAGAGGCATGTGGTAGTCTGTAGCCCTTTCCGGATCGGCAGAGGGGGTGGAGCAGCGACCGGGACAGCTTGGAAGAGTGGGGTAGTTGGCTGGGTACAATTGGGGAGAAAAGGGGGAGGGATCCCTGCAGTCAGTTGAGACTGAAGAGGTCACTTAGATGAGTGATGAAACGTTTCTGTCTCAGTAAACGTTGTATCCAGATGGATTGACTCAACTTTCTGGTTATGTTTCAATACTTTGTATCACTACTGTGTCCGACACAATGCTATCCAAATCATCAAGACCGTTGTTGCCGTAGTTTATTTGATTGGTTAGTGTCTAGTAGGACTTTCCCAGGAGAAAGACGGGGTGCACGGTGTTTCACATTTCTATCATTTACGTAGAAGGCAGAGTTGAACCCGCTGATTAGCTTAACGTTAAGCTTCCTAAGTTCATAAAAAAGAAAAGCTATGCTTAACTGTGCCAGAGCTTTTCAGTTTTTCTTATAATCTTATATACGTTTCACTTGGCTAACTGACAAAGCATTACAATCGCTGTGGAAAAAGGTCTCATACAAAACCCAGGGCATAGTTCAATTAATCAATTAATTAATTTGATCAATTCTAAAATTTTAATTTTAATTGTATTTAGCAATTTAATTAATTGTATTTATTAATGTTTCCTTTTATTTAGATTAAAATTTTAATTTATTTTATATTTTTACTTTTATTAATTTTATTTTAATTTTATTAGGGCATCTTTTAATTTTATTAAAATTAAAAAAGATTGTAATTGTTAGATGTCTGATGATTTCAATGTATTTGTTGTAGTTTCTATGAGAGGAAGTTCGCCATCCACGAGGCGCTCTGTGACAACGTGGACACTCGCTCCGCCATGGAGGAAATGAGAGCGCTGGTCAACCAGAGCAACACCTACATCGCCGGCAGGAAGAGCGCCAAGCTGAAGCCCAACCGCATGCTGCTGGAAAGCATTGCTTTGTATCTGACGGCAATGCTGAAGGTGAGAAGCGTGTTATATATAACATGTTATACTGTGTTTTACTGTGTTATATTGTTATATATATTCAATTCAATTCAATTTATTGTCATTAAAAACAATGTGCAGGCACATGTTAAAAATTAAATGAGGGCTGTGGCTTCACCAAACACTGAAAGACAGACACAGACAAACACAGCAAACACAGTATAAGATATACACACATGAAGACCAAAAGCTAAAAACAAGTTAAAAAAGAGCTGGAGTACAAAATATTTAAAAATATCTACAGACATTCAGTGGGTGGCCAGGTTCAGGTGGGCAACAGCTTGTGGAAAGAAGCTGTTTTTGAGCCTGGTAGTGCGGGCTCTGAGGCTCCTGTAGCGCCTCCCAGAGCGCAGGGGGGAGAACAGTCCATGGTTGGGGTGGGTGGGATCTCTGCTGATGCTCAGACCCCTTCGAAGGCAACGTTTGTGATAAATGTCTTTTATGGTTGGGAGCTGGGTACTGGTGATATGCTGGGCTGCCTTGACGACCCGCTGCAGAGCTTTCTGGTCTACTGAGGTGCAGTTGCCGTACCACACTGAGATGCAGATGGTCAGGATGCTCTCTATGGTGCAGTGGTAGAAGTTGGTGAGAATTTTGGGGGGTAGACGGGTGCTCCTCAGCCTCCTCAGGAAATACAGGTTTTGTTGGGCCTTTTTCCCAAGGGCCTGGGTGTTTAATGTCCACGAAAGGTCCTCGCTGATGTGGACTCCAAGGAATTTAAAGCTGGAAACACGCTCCACTTCCACCCCATTGATGTGTATGGGGGAGTGGCTGCAGCTTCTAGACCTCCTGAACTCCACAATCAGCTCCTTCGTCTTCTGCACATTGATGTAACATGTTATACTGTGTTTTACTGTTATATATAACATGTTATACCATGTCATCCCATGTTATACCATGTTATATATAATATGTTATACCATGTTATATATAATGTTATACCGTGTTATATATAACAAGTTATACTTTGTTTTACCATGTTATACTGTTATGTATAACATGTTATACTGCGTTATACCATGTTATATATAACAAGGGTAACACTTTAGTATGGGGAACGTAGTCACCATTAATTAGGTGCTTATTAGCATGCAAATTAGCAACATATTCGCTCTTAATTGGTCATTATTACGTACTCATTAATGCCTTATTCTGCATGGCCTTATTATACAACCAGTAAGCTATTAACTATGAGTTGTCCCTCAATACCTCAGAAGTATTGCTTATTAGTAGTACCATCTCAATATGCTTTGCTTAGTATGGACTTTATAAGGTGGTAGTACCACAAGAAGAGTTATTCTCCCTTACTAACACTTAATGAATATGGTCTGTTCTTACATAACAACATACAAAACTACAAGTGTTCATAGTGTTAAATTACTGTAAATTAAGTTTTTGTTACTTAGAATATGTTCCCCATACTAAAGTGACATCTTGATCATTACTAATTCACTAGTAATTAAGTTTTTTTATGTTCCCCATACTAAAGTGTTACCATAACAAGTTATACTTTGTTTTACCGTGTTATACTGTGTTATATATAACATGTTATACCGTGTTATATATAACATGGTATAACACAGTATAACATGTTATATATAACACGGTGTAACATATAACTCTGCCTGTGTTTCAGACTTTTGGAGCCATTGAAGGATCGGAGCCCATCGGCTTCCCTGTGGGAGGAACAGGACAAGACATGGATGTAAGTACAGAGAAAAGTACAGGTTTTTAAGTCTTCCTATCTTTTCTGGTAATCTGTGGTTCAGCAGTGTTCCACGTACAGCTGTGTGGATTTCATTAGAAACTTGCTTCATGTTGACTTAAAAGATTATTTTAATAATGATTCAATGGTAAGCTGACCTGACGTGGTCATCGACATCGTCGCTGCGGCATGTTACCAGAGGAAGCGTTCACCCACACATACTGATATAATGCTCTCATTGTGGCCCAGTTCGCAAGTTCTCAACCTTTTATGTGTAACCAGAACACATTTACCCCTCCAGCAGCAGATGTTGTCAGGTGCAAAAGGAATCTCACGTTTCTCGGTGGTTTTAGTGTAACACTGTTTGCTAACCCTCATTAAACTGGTTGTTGTGCTTGCCAGCTGGAGAGCACCGTGATGCCTTACCTGAAGGTGCTGTCAGACTTCAGAGAGGATGTCCGCAAAATTGCCAGAGAACAGAAAGGTAAAGACGTGCGTTCACTTGTGAAAAATAAAGCGTGTATGTAGTATGAGAGGAGGAGGAGGAGCGGGATCCAGGGGGATTAGCAGTTACTACATGGGGTGAGGAGAAGCAGTCGGTGTGCATCAGAGCATGTGTGCGGAAGCTGAGAAGTTGTAGATGTTAACGGGAGGTGGGGGAACGTTTATCAATTTATGTGTAAATCTTTGCCAGGTCTGATAACAACTAGTTAACGTTAGACTACTGATTCACTCTTACAGGCTGCACCAATCGAGCGTAAGGAATGTGGTCGGCAGTAAAACCTTTACCCCCGATATAATGTAGAGAAGCTGGTAAACGCTTCCATTGGAACGGAAGAGTTTGTTCTGGTTAACAGTTGGTGCATGTCATGTTAAACATTTTTTTTATAATAATGTTAAACATAAAATAATGTTAAAATAATGTTAAACATTAAAATAATATTAAAATAATATTAAATATAAATATTCCATACTACTACTACTAATAATATTAATCCTAATAATAATAATAGTAATAATAATCATAACAATGATAATAATAATAATCCTAATAATGATACTAATAATAATAATAATCAAAATAATAATAATAATCCTGTGATGGCCTGGCGGACTGTCCAGGGTGTCTCCCCGCCTGCCGCCCAATGACTGCTGGGATAGGCTCCAGCATCCCTGCGACCCTGAGAGCAGGATAAGCGGTTCAGATAATGAATGGAATATATGTATATAATATTTAAAATAATGTTTGACTATTAAATGTATAATGTATAATTATATATGATGTAAAAATATATAATATAAATATATAATGTATATAATATATAATTATATATTCAATAGTCAATATGATAATAATAAAATAATGTTAAGATTTTAGTGATATTTTGGAATACATTTAAATCAATGCTTGTTTTTATTGACTCAAAAGTTAAGGATATTTTTCTTTTTATCTAATGATAAAAGATGTTTTATCACAAAGATCAAATGAATATGCCCCTTTTTGCCCCGTCTCCAAACAAAATATGTTTTTCTGTGGACACCCCGTGGCCCGCCCAGCCCATGCTGGGATCTGTTGTGGGTCCCGGCCCCTACTTTGAAGCCCACCGGTGTAATGTCTGCTGTGTCTTGACATGTCTCATGACCTGAACAGCAGTCATGTGGTGAATCTTAAACGTGTTTGGGTTTGTTTTTTTTTTCCAAAGCTGATCTGATGAACACCAGATTTATTAATAATGAATGTACAAATGTTTTTGTGGTTGATGATGTATACGTTTATCTTGGTAGTGACGGTGCTGCTTCAGATGTGCGATGTGGTCCGTGATGACATCTTACCCGAACTCGGAGTCCGACTTGAGGACCATGAAGGTACAGAAACAGAATTCAAATTCAACGCTTTGTCTTAGTAATCTTTGTTTATATTCTGTCGACACGGTGTTGTAAATGTTTTAATACTGTGGTTTTAATCTAAGTTTATTTTATTATTATCCCTTCTTATATCTGGCGTAATAACAAGAGTGTTGTTTGTGAAAAATGTCATGTCCCTCTTACAGATACGAGTAATTCAAATGGTCTGAGAAAGAAAACAAAACAAACCTGTGTGTAACCCTGTGTCTTTATTCAGGAGCTCAAAATCTCACCTGACCCTCCCTGATTGGTTAAGGCTTTATTGCTCCCAGTAGCCCTAAGCCAATCGGGAGCCCTCTGTGATGGGGTGGTCCTGCTGCCTGTCAATCATTCACAGGCCCCGCCTTTCAGTCGGTTCTCTTCTCATGTATCTTGTAGACTAAATAGCGCTGATCTTAATAAATGCTTCACCTTTAAGTACAGAAGTACTTCACAATATTAGGGTGTAAGAAAATATCGATACACTCGACTATCGCAATATGATCTTTTGTGATACTGTATCGATTCTCAAAGCCACTATATTGATTTTTAATTGTTTACATGTAAAGGTTCGTGACAAACCTGTTGTGTGTAACCCCGCGGCCACTAGATGGCAGTGTCGCAATCTATCTTCGGCCATTTGACTCTTCCACTCCAACCCAGCAGCGTCAACTGAGACAGGAAGTAGCATAAGCACAAAGAACACAGGCCTATGAAATCACAATATATCGTCTTTCTTACAGTATCGGATATATCACGATATATTGAATGGTAACCCTGTATCGTGATACGTATCACGATATATTGATCGGTAACCCTGTATCGTGATACGTATCATGATATATTGAATGGTAACCCTGTATCGTGATACGTATCATGATATATTGAATGGTAACCCTGTATGGTGATACGTATCACCATATACTGAATGTTAACCCTGTATCGTGATACATATCATGATATATTGAATGGTAACCCTGTATCGTGATACATATCATGATATATTGAATGGTAACCCTGTACCGTGATATGTATCATGATATATTGAATGGTAACCTTGTATCGTGATACGTATCACCATATATTGAATGGTAACCCTGTATCGTGATACATATCACCATATATTGAATGGTAACCCTGTATCGTGATATGTATCATGATATATTGAATGGCAACCCTGTATCGTGATACGTTCCGTGATATATTGAATGGTAACCCCTGTATCGTGATACGTATCATGATATATTGAATGGTAACCCTGTATCGTGATACGTATCACCATGTATTGAATGGTAACCCTGTATCGTGATATGTATCATGATATATTAAATGGTAACCCTTTATCGTGATACGTATCATGATATATTGAATGGTAACCCTGTATCGTGATACGTATCATGATATATTGAATGGTAACCCTGTATCGTGATACGTATCACCATGTATTGAATGGTAACCCTGTATCGTGATACGTATCATGATATATTGAATGGTAACCCTGTATCGTGATACGTATCATGATATATTGAATGGTAACCCTGTATCGTGATACGTATCATGATATATTGAATGGTAACCCTGTATCGTGATACGTATCACCATATACTGAATGTTAACCCTGTATCGTGATACATATCATGATATATTGAATGGTAACCCTGTATCGTGATACATATCATGATATATTGAATGGTAACCCTGTATCGTGATACGTATCATGATACATTGAATGGTAACCCTGTATCGTGATACGTATCACGATATATTGAATGGTAACCATGTATCGTTATGTGTATCATGATATATTGAATGGTAACCCTGTATCGCGATACGTATCACGATATATTGAATGGTACCCCTGTATCGTGATGTGTATCATGATATATTGAATGGTAACCCTGTATCGTGATACGTATCATGATATATTGAATGGTAACCCTGTATCGTGATATGTATCATGATATATTGAATGGTAACCCTGTATCGTGATATGTATCATGATATATTGAATGGTAACCCTGTATCGTGATACGTACCACCGTGTATTGAATGGTAACCCTGTATCGTGATATGTACCGTGATATATTGAATGGTAACCCCTGTATCGTGATACATATCGTATCGCCAGATTCTCGCCAATACACAACCCTACACAATATCAAGATTGGTGTAACTAAGAGATACGCTGAAAAAAAAACAGAATGTTTATGCGCATAGATTATGGAAAATGTGAGTTTTGCCGGCAACAGCAGCCAAACTCAGACATGCAGATGCAGGTGAAGCTGGTTTCGGGGGAGGAAGAAGAGGGGGGACTGGATGTGGGTATGTGTCCTGGTTGCTGCACTAGCGCCTCCTCTGGTCGGTCAGGGCACCAGTTTGGGAGGGAGGGGGAACTGGGGGGAATAACATGATCCTCCCACGCGCTACGTCCCCCTGGTGAAACTTCTCACTGTCAGGTGAAAAGAAGCGGCTGGTGACTCCACATGTATCGGAGGAGGTATGTGGTAGTCTGCAGCCCTCCCCGGAACGGCAGAGGGGGTGGAGCAGAGACCAGGATGGCTCGGAAGAGTGGGGTAATTGGCTCAGTACAATTAGGGAGAAAGGGGGGGGGGATAAAAAAAACCCACAATATCAAGATCTGAATTTGATCCACGACCAAATTCAACGACATTTCAAAACAGTTGCTGGAATGACCTCAGACTTCATGAGTCGGGTTTCAGGGTGCCCTGCAGTTCATTCGCGGTGTGAAGAACAGAAGGAATATGCAGGCCTCTCTAACCTGTTGTCAATATCGGGGCTGTAGAGGCTTCATGGCGACCATTTCCCGAGTGTTGATGTGGAAAACACAAATAAAGAGGGTTTTTTTTATTAAAAGAAACCTGTTTCTGCTCAAACTGTTTCAGGCCTCCCCACCGTGATGAAGCTGGTGGACAAGGAGACGCTGCTGAAGGAGAGAGAGGAGAAGAAGGAGGTAAGGGAGGAAGTCATGAGAGTTTCTCAGATTGATTCAAATGTTTAATGTCCGTAGTACATTCCCCAGAGGAGAGGCTTTGTGGGAAAGCAGTGTGTTGTTTTAAAACAATAATAGATAATAATAGAACAGCAGATAGAAGAGGAATGAAAGTCAGTAGGAGCAAGACGGAATACCTATACGTGAATGAGAGGGAGGACAGTGGAATGGTGAGGATGCAAGGAGTAGAGGTGATGAAGGTGGATGAGTTTAAATACATGGGGTCAACTGTTCAAAGTGACGGGGAGTGCAGGAGAGAGGTGAAGAAGACAGTGCAGGCAGGGTGGAGTGGGTGGAGCAGAGTGTCAGGAGTGATTTGTGACAGAAGGGTATCAGCAAGAGTTGAAGGGAAGGTTTACAAGATGGTAGTGAGACCAGCTATGTTGTATGGTCTGGAGACAGTGGCACTGATGAAAAGACAGGAGGTGGAGTTGGAGGTGGCAGAGTTGAAGATGAGAAGATTTTCACTGGGAGTGATGAAGAAGGACAGGATTAGGAACGAGTATATTAGAGGGACAGCTCAGGTTGGACGGTTTGGAGACAAGCAAGAGAGGCAAGATTGAGATGGTTTGGACATGTGTGGAGGAGAGATGCTGAGTATATTGGGAGAAGGATGCTGAATATGGAGCTGCCAGGGAAGAGGAGAAGAGGAAGGCCAAAGAGGAGGTTTATGGATGTGGTGAGGGAGGACATGCAGGTGGCTGGTGTGACGGAGGAAGATGCAGAGGACAGGAAGAGATGGAAACGGATGATCCGCTGTGGCGCCCCCTAATGAGAGCAGCCGAAAGTAGTAGTAGTAGTAGTAGTAGCAGTAGGAGTAGCAGCAGTAGTAGTAATAGTAGTAGCAGTAGTAGTAGTAGTAGTAGCAGTAGTAGTAGGAGTAGTAGTAATAGTAGTAGGAGTAGCGGCAGTAGCAGCAGTAGTAGTAGTAGTAGTAGTGGATAGGTAGGCAGGGTGACCAGAGAATGGGACGCAGCAAAGATTCCCTGAGGCGAGATTCGAACCCGGGACGTTGTGATCAGGCCCGGATCCCCCAACACACAGACCCTGTGCAGATCTTCACCTGCACAGAGAAGGCGAGGCAGCAGAAGTTAACTTGTACAGCACACATCATAAGCAGAGGCAGTCAGGAGTGCTGTACATCAGGCTTACGGTCACACTAAGAAACGCAGAATAAGATAAAACCAATTAAAAAAATACAAGATGGAAATATAAGATAGAAAGAAAAACAGATGAAAATGTAGAGGAGTAAAAAAGCAGGAACTGGTTAAAGGCACAATCTAATGCCCCTTTTCCACCGCATGGTGCCGGCTCAACTCCACTCTACTCGCTTTACTGGGTGGGATGTGGTTTTCCGCTGCAGACGGCGTCCCCTCATGGCGAAGCCCCGCCGGTCATTCGTGGGCGTGTTGACTGGTTTTTCCTCCCTTGTCTACCAGCGCCCCCACACGAGTGTTTTATTTTCAAACAAATCAGCAAGACCAACTGCGAGTGTGTGCTTCACATGAACAATACTGGTGTAACCAAGAGACTCCCTGACAACACAGAACCTTTCACATGGCTAGATTATCACCTGTAATACAAGTTTCATAAGACTGGCCTCGGCATTATAAACACAGCTGTTCAGGTTCTCTCTGACCAGTCAGTGGTCAGATTTGATAAATATTTAAATAAATATAAATAAATGTTATTTAGATTTTTCTTTATGTTTTATTTTTCTTTATTTTCTTTATATTTACATTTAAATATTTTTATTTATTATATTATATTTAAATGTAAATATTTTTATTTATTCATTTTATAAGATTTTCTTTATATTTAAATAAATATACATACATTTTCTTTATATTTAAATCTAAATATTTTTATGTATTTATTTTTATAAGATTTTATATTTGAATAAATATACATATATTTATTTATATTTTATTTATTTATTTATGGTGCCATTTTCGTGTCACCTTTTAGTATGGGCTCAGCTCACTTGGAACCTCGCCGGAGGTGGTACCAAACAAACTACCTGGTACCAGGTAGTATCCCTAACTTCTGCCCGATGGAAAACCAAAAAAAGCGGGTGGAGCAGAGTTGAGTCGAGCCAGTGCCATGCAGTGGAGAAGGGGCTCATGTCTACCGTCACCCTCGAGTGCTCGGTACATATCCCAGCATAGAGTCAAGCTTTGACCTGAAACCACATTATCACGTGTTCAGGAGGGTGGACCGGACTGAGTCCCATAACGACATTTAACCGTACAGACCAGACTCAAACAGGAATCATCTGTCATCCTGTGGACTGATTTCAGGTGTCCCTGTTCTCGTGTCTCATTTGTGTTGAATCAGAACTTGATTTTCACTCCTCTGCCAGGGAGGTGAAGGATGCTGTGTCAGGATGTGTCCCGTCTGCAGGAAATCGGTCTGACGTTTGATCCACAAACACACTCGCCACCTGCCAAGTGTACTCTGCTAGGGTTTTTGCATTTGGCCGATTACCCCACTCTTCCGAGCCGTCCCGGTCTCTGCTCCACCCGCTCTGCTGACCCGCGGAGGGCTGCAGACTACCACATGTCTCCTCCGATACATGTGGAGTCGCCAGCCGCTTCTTTTCACCTGACAGTGAGGAGTTTCACCAGGGGGACGTAGCATGTGAGAGGATCACGCTATCCCTCCCCCCAGTTCTGACCGACCAGGGGAGGCGCTAGAGCAGCGACCACGACACATACCCACCATCCGGCTTCCCACCCACAGACACGGCCAATCGTGTCTGTAGGGACGCCCGACCGAGCCGGAGGCAACAGGGGGATTCGATCCAGCGATTCCCGTGTTGGTGGGCAACGGAATAGACCGCTACACTACCTGAAAAGAAGCGGCTGGCGACTCCACATGTATCGGAGGAGGCGTGTGGTAGTCTGCAGCCCTCCCCAGATCGACAGACGGGGTGGAGCTGTGACCGGGATGGCTCGGAAAAGTGGGGTAATTGGACAGGTACAAATGGGGAGCAAAGGGCAGAGACACGGGCACAGTATGGAGTTTAACATCTGCAGCTGCGGTGAACAGTTTGTCATTAAAAACTATTAAAGGAAAAAAAACAAAACCAAAGTGTTGTACTTATTTTCAGATGGAAGAGGAGAAGAAGAAGAAGAAGGAAGAAATTGCCAGGAAGAAGCAGGAGCTGGAGGTTGGCAAAAGGCTCTTATTCATTCATTCATTCATTCATTCTTCTGTTGCCGCCCCCTGTGTTTCTCTGGTGAACTTGTTGCTTACAGATGACCTTTCTCCTTATTTTCCAGATGGCTAAATGTGAAAAGATGAAGATCCCTCCGAGGGAAATGTTCCGCGGGGAAACTGACAAATATTCCCAGTTTGATGACATGGTAACATGGTTTCCTTCTTCCGTGTCTGGGTCTGTTGGTCCAGTTGATGTCAGATCTGACCTGGGTGTTTCTCTGGGCGGTGGAAACACGCTGCTCTGCTCTGGGGCATCCAGGTGGCGTGGCGGTCTGTTCCGTTGCCTATCAACACAGGGATCACCGGTTCGAACCCCCGTGTTACCTCCAGCTTGGTTGGGCGTCCCTACAGACACAATTGGCCGTGTCTGTGGGCGGGAAGCTGGATGTGGGTATGTGTCCTGGTCGCTGCACTAGCGCCTCCTCTGGTCAATCGGGGTGCCTGTTCGGGGGGGGGGGGGCTGGGGGGAATAGCCTGATCCTCCCACGTGCTACATCCCCCTGGTGAAACTCCTCACTGTCAGGTGAAAAGAAGCGACTGGTGACTCCACATGTATGGGAGGAGGCATGTGGTAGTCTGCAGCCATCCCCGGATCAGCAGAGGGGGTGGAGCAGCGACCGGGACAGCTCGGAAGGGCGGGGTAATTGGATGGGTACAATTGGGGAGAAAAAAAGCGGGGGGAAATCCAAAAGCTCTACACCTGACCTTGTGAACACCACAGTAAGTCAGGGTTCCCAAGCCTCTTGGAAAACCGGGAAGTTTATTAGCTGGTTTTCCAGTCATGGAATAACCTGGAAAAATATTAAAATTGATCAAATTTCCGGGAAATATCATTGGGGTCGTGGAAAATTGGAAAATTTAGGTCATGAAATTGCGTTCTTACCCAACGGAGACGACATATTCTGAGCCCAGCATGCGTTGTGAGAGTCCGTATGGTCATCGGCGCGTCTCACGTTTCACCCGCCATTCATGCACCCAGTCTCAGACTTCCTGTTTACAGGATGTGGTTTCAGTGAAAACCTTCGTATCAGTAACTGGACGCTCTTGAGAATTTTTCAAAGGAGTTAAAAAGATCTTCTTTTTTGTTTTTCATAAATAGGGTTTCCCCACTCATGATGCCGAAGGGAAGGAGCTCAGCAAGGGACAAACCAAGAAGCTACGAAAGCTGTACGAGGCCCAAGAGAACCTACACAAGGAGTACCTGCAGAAAGTCTAACCCGGCTGTCCTGCCCGCCCACCTTGCAACACCTACTCGTGAAAATTCAGGCCCGAGATGGTGGGTGTATTCTCGGCCTGTTCGCCGCTTTCGTCACCGGACGTGACGTGACGTGACCATTTCCTCAAAATTGGAGGACATCCATATGAAGAACACCGTAGACACCGAGAGAGAGAGCGCGCTGTACGCAGCAAACGTCCTCGCATCACTGCAAAATGTAAGCAGAAAATGGGAACCGTGCGTCAGCGCTGCAGGAATTCTCCCAGAGTTGTTTTTGCAATCTTGTAATTGGGTAAAAGGCTGTACCGCTTACATTTTGCCGTGAACGGTGACAAACGGTTAATTTTTTTAAAATGTATCAGAAATGCCATTGCATTTAAATGTAGCTTATTGTTATTGCATCATCCCGAGATCTACAGTGCATCTCATCTGCTGAATCCGAAGCAGAATCACATGAAGCGCATCGTCGGTGTGGCGCGGCGTTGCTGCAAGGCCAGGTCCCGTCGTGCCGCGCAGGCTCGATGACACGAAGCTCGGCGTGCGAGGAAACTGCCAACGCATCTTCTCTTCCATTCCTTCGTGATATCCATCTGCCCGGAGAGGTCCTGTGTCTTCTGACCATGACAGCCGATACCCCTGTCTCTAAATTTCACTCGCGCTCTCATATTTTTTACCTTAACCACGCGTCGCTTAGTTTCTGCTTCATCTTTGGAACGTTTAATATGAATAACTCCAGCTCTTTCTTGACAATATTTAGGAAATGTCTTTTTATTATAAGAAAAACGACAAAAAAAAAGCTTTTGTTTAGCGCTCGCTCCGCCGTTAGTGAGTTTGAGTGACGTCACATGAAGAGGTGCTGTTGTTGCGGTGTTTTATTCAGCCGTCCATTATGTCGTGTTCACACCAAACGCCAAGGCACTTCTTTCGCGCGATGACATGTCATATGAAGTCCCTGCAAAGATGCCGGTGGCGCGAATACACGCGAATTTCACGTCATTCGCACGAGTTGAAAATATTTTTCTTAATTTTTCTTATATATTTTTTTCCCCCCCAATTGTACTTGGCCAATTGCCCCACTGTTTCCCACATCCGGCTTCGCACCCACAGACACGGCCAATTGAGTCTATAGCAGGGGTGTCAAACTCCAGGCCTCGAGGGCCGCAGTGTCTGCAGGTATTTTTTGCAACCATGCACTGCACCACCTGATTTCACTAATTAGCTCACCTCCTGGATCAAGGAGGGAAAGGAACTAGTTTAATCAGGTGGTGTAGTGCATGGTTGCAACAAATACCTGCAGACACTGCGGCCCCTCGAGGCCTGGAGTTTGACACCCCTGGATAGGGACGCCCGACCAAGCCCGAGGTAACAACGAGTTAAAATATATATATATGGTTAAAAATATTCAACTTGAGCGGGAAATTTGGGCAGCGTCCGAGTGATGTCGCAGCATCGCCGTCGCTATGGACGCGTCACAGGAAGTCAGACATGCGGAGCACGTTAGACAGCACAGCATGGCTGTTTACAACGCCAACTCGCGTATATGCCGCCATATATCTGACGATATGACAACGACGCGGTCTAGTGCATCCGATGTCTGACTTCCGTTTGCTGTGAAGCTTCCGCTTCCGGTCGGGAAAATAGCTCATGGACGTTTGTAACGTGAAGCGGGTGTGGGTGGAGAAAGGCCGGCAGCGTTAGCAGGGGCTCCGGGATAGCTGGTTAGCTCAAGAGAGTCGACAGACAACGAAGTGGGATTTCCACACGGCAACTTTATTCTACCGTACTTAACATCGGCCATACCATGCCGGGTCCCCACGGCACTACGTCCACCCGTCATACATGAGCAGTGGAACATGGACAGCGTTACCCTGCACCAACTCCTTACTGAGGTGAGCCCTCTTGGGGGATGTCGGTCGGAGCATGTAACATGGCGGCTCCGTGCGGACAACTCTCAGCTCTTAGTACGACCCGCCAAAACAAAAGGAGGCACCGCCTTGTGGCGCTATTCAGTACTGCAGTAATACCACGTTTACCAGACTCCGGCCCTCACACGTTAACCCCATTCGCGTGACGGCTGTGTCGCGAAAGCCTGCTTCGCGTACTCGACCCTGCGGCCGAACTCGCGCGCTTAACGCGAGGCGAAAGGCCGCTTCGCATTTGGCGGGAAGGCGACGCTTAAGAGTTGCAGCATCGTTTAGTTTCCCGCGTAACGTTTTGTACTTGCTCGGTTGCGTAAAGGCGTGGCCGGACCCATTCTTCCAGACCGGGAAGTGACCCGAGGCTCGTGGGGAAGTTTAGCGGCGGGTGCGCCCGAGTCCCTCGCGCCTGTACCTGCTCTGATGACTCGTAGAACTCGGAAGTCCACCAGCGCATCCGGACCCCGTACCGGCCGAATGGTTTCGTCCCAGCTGTGTGTCGGAAGTCCCCCCCGGGAGCTTCCGCATCTCATCGTGGAGGTTCTCACGCGGAGGGGGGGGGGGGTACATTCGGGTTGTTAGCACGTGCGTAACTGTGGGACTGGTTTCGCAGTCGTGTTTAGAAGAGAGCGACCGTGTCAGGTGCCGGTTTGATGTGACAGATGTCATGGCGGGGAGGAAGAATCATCTTTTTATCAATTGGAGTCACGGTTACACATTAGAAATGTGTGTAAAATCTAAGGTGGGAAAACATGCCGACTTCGCAAAAGTCTAAATAAAAATCTTTTTTTGTGCTGAGTGTGTAGTTTCTGATGCCTCTGAAAAGAACACAAGTGCATATCACCATGTTTATACACTGGACTGCCTACCGTTAATGAAAGCGCCTCAACAGTGTCACGTTGTATATTGCCGCTAGTGAGAACCCAGAGTGAATGCGGCTAACGCCCCGAATCTTCACGATGCCCGTTAACCTGTGTCGTGTATCTGCAGGATAGCTGAATTATACAACCATCAAGGTGCATCTTGGTCTTCCTCTTTTATCTGCTAGCACAGTGGTTCTCAACCTTTTTGGGGTCCTGGACCCCCCTGCGTATTTTTGATCTACCCTGAGGACCCCTCCACCTGATCTTGGGGGAGGGGGTTGCAATTTGATAGAAACAGTAGAAACTGCATTTTAAATTGCATTATAGCATTTATTCACTCTTTGGGGCAAAAATAAGAGCTTTCAGTTGTAACTTAGATATAGTTAACAAAACAGAATTCTTATGCAGTAACTTTCAGATATAGTTAACAAAACAGAATATGTATTCAGTAACTTTCAGATATATGTAACAACAATTTTTATGCAGTAACTTTTAACAATGCAAACGGGAGCGAGGTCTCTTATTAAAATACAATAGATTACACTTGCGAAACAGATGTAATTAGAGAAAAAAGTCCTGTTACCCTTTATAGTTTAGGTAGATAAAGGTCTCAGTCACATCTGAGTAAAATAATCCTATTTCTATAAATGTCATAGGATCTTTTTTTTAAAAGATATTTTATTTTCACGGACCACTAGGGGTCCGCGGACCCCCGGTTGAGAAACACTAGCTGCTAGACCGTAGTAACAATGCAAAACCACTGCGTTAAGCAGGCATGAAAACACACGAGTGACCCTCTGCTCTGTCTTCTGCCGAGGGGGGGGGGCGCACCAGAGTGGCGCGCGTACGTTTATACAACATGCACAACCAATAGACATCGAGGGTCAGAGGTCAAAAATAAAATACATATTACTGCAAATAGAAACATTTGCTTGTCTCTCCATACACTACACTCCTCCCCTCAAATCTGAACCCAGTACGTTTACAGAACAGCCACATTTCTTTTTTACATCTTGTCAACGTGACATTGTTGTAACAACAACTGGGTTCTCACAGATTTAATCTATCAGGCGGCTTCACAAGCCCCTGCGGCCTCTGGACACCCTCTGCAACTGAGGAGGGAGCGGCATCACTGGATCCTTGCTGCACAACCCTCTCAGTGGATTCTGGAGCATCTACAGGCGATGCTACACATGCATGTGATCCATCTGGAACAACCCTCAGATCATCATCAGATTCATCTGACACACTACAGTTCTCAATCTGTGTTGATCATTTGATTGACATGTCTCTTGTACACCTTTCCATACACTTTCACAAGATATGTGACAGGACCAAGTGCCCTTACAAGGCACCCATTTAACACCTTCCCCTCCCCTGTGGTTTCGAACCAACACCTTCTGTTTTGGTAGGAAGTGTCTGACTTGTGCCAACTTATCTGCTTGCTTGGACTGTTGACTGTCCTGTCTCTGCTGCATGGACTCTGCGAAATTAGGTTTGGTGAGAGACAACCTGGTTTTGAATTGACGTCTGAGAAACAATTCTGCAGGTGTTTTCCCTGTAGTAGACTGTGGTGTACTCCTATAACAGAATAGGAGATTGTGTATGCAGTGGTGCAACGTCATATTACTACTCTTTCCCTTTTCAAGAGCTGTTTTCAGGTTCTGCACCAAACGCTCTGCAGCCCCATTAGAAGCTGGGTGGTAAGGAGAACGCTTAATGTGTTTCACCCCATTGTTTTTCAGGAATGTTTCAAACTCAGCAGATACAAATTGTGGTCCATTATCAGACACAAGTTCTGGAAGACCCCGAGTGGCAAAGTATCCCCTCAAAACTTCTATGGTCTTTTCAGATGTAGTGCTACTCAAAAAAGCTACTTCTGGCTAACGTGAATAGCTATCGGTGACAACTAGGAAGTTGAACTTTCCCTTCTGAGCATAATCTATGTGTATCCTCTGCCAAGGACGGTTAGGCCAGCTCCAATTGTGAACAGGAGCTGTGGCAGGTTGGTTTCTGTTTAACTGGCATGCCTCGCAACTGTTTACCAGTGACTATGTCAGAATCAAGGTTTGGCCACCAAAAGTGACTATGGGCTAATGCCTTCATCTTTACCATTGCCTGGTGATTTTCATGCAATTCACGTAACATCTGTGGTCTTAACACCTCTGGTATGATTACCCAGAAACCTCACATCACACAGTCAGATTCAACTGTCAGTTCAGTGTTTCTTATGAAGTATGGCCTTAACTCATCATTCAAATGCTTTGGCCAACCATTCAATGTGAAGGGCTTCAGTCTCTGTAGTACTGCATCGGTCTTTGTCTGTTTTGCAATCTCTTGTGAGGACACTGGCACTTTATCCAAAAATGAGACCCTGAACACATAACTATAATCTGAGTCTGCCTCTTGAGTCTGTAGTGGTAACCGCGATAATGCATCCGCATTTACATGTAAGGATGGCCTGTAACGTATGTAATACTGGTATGCTGCTAAAATTGACCACCTCTGCAGCCTAGCTTCTGCCAATGTAGGCACTCCAGTTTTGGGCCCTAGTATCTTTAGGAGTGGTCTGTGGTCTGTAAGCAGAGTAAACTTTCGTCCATACAGATAGTCATTAAACTTGGTCACCCCAAAGATGACACTAAGTGCTTCTTTCTCTATCTGAGAATAGGTGACTTCTGTTTTAGTAAGTGTCCTAGACACGTAGGCTATAGGTTTCTCACTGTTGTCTGGAAACTGATGTGAAATCACAGCACCTATGCCGTAAGGCGAAGCCTCACATGCCAAAATTACAGGCAGTTTAGGATCCTAATGTGTAAGCACTGGCGCGGCTACAAGCTGTGCTTTAGTACGCTCAAACGCCTCTTGACATTTTCTTGTCCAACCCCACTCTTTGTCTTTAAGTAGGAGCCCAGTCATAGGCTTAATCTCGCTGGACAGGTTTGGTATAACTTTGCCATAGTAATTGAGCATGGCTAAGTACGACCTCAATTCTGTCACATTTTTTGGCACAGGAGCTTTGTCAATAGCCTCAGTTTTCTCTTTAATTGGACGCACATTCTCGGCATCAATTGCATGCCCTAGGTAGGCCACACTGTTCTGAAAGAAGGCGCATTTCTCTTTGTTAAGCCTCAGCCCACGTTCCTCCAGTCTCTGTAACACTTGTTTAAGATTGCGCAGATGTGCGGCGGTGTCTGTTCCTGTTATCAAAATATCGTCTAAGTTGCATACCACGCCACCAAGCCCTTGTAATACTGCATCCATAGTGCGCTGGAAAATAGCGGGCGCGCTAGCGACCCCATATGGCAAGCGGTTGCATACACAGAGACCTCTGTGTGTATTGATGGTGAGAAAGGGCTTACTTGTCTCATCCATGTCGAGCTGAGTGTGGACCTGCGTCAAGTCAAGTTTAGTGAAACGCTTTCCACCTGCTGAAGTAGAGAATAAATCCTGCGGTTTTGGAAGCGGGTACTGATCTACATCAAGCCACTGATTTACCGTCACCTTATAATCTCCGCAAATGCGCACTGATCCATCTTTTTTCGGCATGCACACTAGCGGCGCAGCCCATTCACTATGCTGCACAGCAGATAATTCCTGTTGTTCGAGTCGGTTAACTTGTTATCCACGGCTGCACGCAGTGCATAAGGCACTGGCCTCGCTTTGCTAAATGTTGGTACAGCATCCGGTGATACACGCAAGGATGCAGTGAGGCCTTCTGCACGGCCCAGCTCTGCGCTGAAAACTGCTCTGTGCCCTGAGCACACTTGCTCCACTGGGCCAGATGCGGCAACGCGATTCACTTTTGACCAATCTAAGCTGAGCACTCGAATCCAATCACGCCCGATCAGCGCCGGGGCTTTACCAAGTGCCACTAGCAAGAGCAGCTGTAAATGCTGCTTCCCACATTGCACATTCACTAGGATTTTACCCCACAAAGCTAACGGTTGGTCTGTGTATGTTCTCAATGTCACGTCACATGGATGCAGTTTCGACCCTTCCAGTTTGGATTTGTATAGGCTCTCTGAGATAACTGACATGGCTGCCCCGGTATCTACCTCCATGTCCATCCTAACACCACTGCATGTTACCATCACCTTGTAAGGCTTCACAAACTCACACTCAGTCTCTGCTGAATACAGCCTCATATCAGTTCGCTGTTCAGAATCAGTCTCTGAGTCCGGTTCGCGAGTTGCGTCTGCCCGGTCCACAAAGTTCACCTCCGGCCCGGTTTTGGTCCGAGGCGGGCGGGCAGACCAACGTCCAGCAGACCGCCTCCCTTGGTCCCTACCGGCGTGGGTGCGCTGGTTCCGACAGGCTCGCTCCAGATGTCCGTTCTTTCCACATCCGCGACACCGGAAGTCTTTGAAGCGGCAGCTCTCCGGTCCGTGTCCTTCCCCGAGGCCCCTGTAGCGGTCCTGCTGGCTGTCGCTGACCTCCCTCTGGTTCCGCGCAGTCCTGGGCTCTCGGTGCCTCCGCACCCCGACATGATCCGCTCGCATATGCACAGATGGCCGTCCCTTCTGCATGCTTTATAATCCAGAATTCCTGCATGAGAAATTGTTCGTTACTTCCACCACCTTTTGCCACGTTAATCCCTCGCCAATGGCGGCATTCAGTAACTTCCGGCGCAGCTCTTTGTTAGACGTCCCACGCACGAGCTGATCTAGGAGCTGCTCCTCCAGGCTCGCGTCAAAATGGCATGTAGAAGCTAATCCTTTCAAGCGAGCAATGTAGTCAGCAAAAGTCTCTCCAGACTGTTGTCGACGGCTTCTAAAAGCAAATCTTCCCGCCAATACCTTCTTCTTTGGCGCGTAAAAATCCCGCCACGTCTGTAGCAAGGTTGCAGAAGCAACTTCACGGATATCAAGTCCTTTAGCAAGGCAACATTCTTCCGTCCAACCGCAGACAAGAATACGGCTCTTCTCCTATCTTGCTCGGTTTGGTTAGCAGACAAGAGCTGCAGAAGCCTTCCTTCATAATGGTCGAAGGTTTCTGCCGTTTGGTGGAACTGCAGTCCTGTATCTGGACTATACAGTGCCATCGCCTACGTTAGCTGCTGAGCTGCTAGCATCGTTCAAACATTACCGGTCAAGACTGGAGCAACCCGTTGCACATAAAAATAAAGAGGAAAATCCCATCCTCGTCGCCAAAACCTGTCGTGTATCTACAGGATAACTGAATTATACAAAGATCAAGGTGCATCTTGGTCTTCCTCTTTTATCTGATAGACCGTAGTAACATTACAACACGACTGCGTTAAGCAGGCACGGAAACACATGAGTGACCCTCTTGCTCTGTCTTCTTCCAAGGGCGCGCACCAGAGTGGCGCGCGTACATTTATACAACATACACAACCAATAGACATTGAAGGTCAGAGGTCAAACATAAAATACACATTACTGCAAATAAAAACATTTGCTTTCGTGTGTATCTCCATACACTACAATCTTTTTGTGCTTAGGTCCAGACTTAGTCCTAATCAGTCAATCCATCCATTATCCAAACCGCTTATCCTGCTGTCAAGGTCGCGGGGCTGCTGGAGCCTATCCCAGCAGTCATTGGGCGGCAGGCGGGGAGACACCCTGGACAGGCCGCCAGTCCATCATACAGGGCCCACACACACACACACACACACACACACACACACACACACACACACACACACACACACACACACACACACACACACACACACACACACACACACACACACATACCTAGGGGCAATTTAGTATGGCCGATTCCCCTGACCTACATGTCTTTGGACTGTGGGAGGAAACCGGAGCACCCAGAGGAAGCCCACGCAGACAACATCCAAAATCCACACAGAGGACGACCCCCTAGGGGGGGACTACCCCGGGGCTCGAACCCAGGAACCTTTTTGCTGTGAGGCAACCGCGCTAACCACTGCGCCACCGTGCCGCCCCCTAATCGATCAATCACAGTATATATAAACCACACTTCATACGATGCAATGCACTTTACAGTAAGAAAAGACTGTAACGGTAAAAGAAGAAAACAGGCAAAATGAATGAATAGAACTAAGTTTAAACAAAGATAGTGTGGAGAAGATAACGGATGATCCGTTGTGGCGACCCCTAACGGGAGCAGCCCCAAGTAGTAGTAGTGTGGAGAAGATAGATAATAATAAATCGGAATGACAAATCAAAACTGGATCTAATTAGAGCAGACCGAAAACATAGCTGATCAACAGCAGATTAATAGCTAATAATAGCCAATAAATAAACGCACCATAAGATAATATGTAAGGAGCGAGTCCATTAAAAGCTTTATAATTAAAAGCTTGATATCCCAGATATCCTCCGCTCCCGGCTCATTGTACCAGCCCCCATCTGCCAGTGGATTAAAAACTTCCTGACAAACAGGAGGCAGCTGGTGAGGCTGGGAAAAATCACATCCAGCACCCAGACAATCAGCACTGGCGCCCCCCAGGGATGTGTGCTCTCCCCTCTACTCTTCTCCCTCTACACAAATGACTGCACCTCATGTGACCCGTCTGTTAAACTCCTGAAATTTGTGGACGACACAACCATCATTGGCCATATCCGGGATGGTGACGAGTTTGCATATATGTAGATGGGAGATTGATCAGCTGGCCCTCTGGTGCAGCCATAACAACTTGGAGCTGAACACACTCAAAACACTGGAGATGACAGTGGACTTCAGGAGGAGCCCCCCAACACTGCCCCCCCACCATGCTCAACAGCACAGTGTCTGCAGTGAAAACCCACAGATTTCTGGGTTCCACAGTCTGCCAGGACCTAAGGTGAGCATCCAACATAGACACAATCATCAACAAGGCCCAGCAGAGGATATACTTTCCCCACCAGCTCAAGAAGTTCTACCTGCCTCAGGAACTGCTGATTCAGTTCTACACTGCAGTAATCCAGTCTGTCCTCTGCACATCCATCACTGTCTGGTTTGGACTGGCCACCAAACAGGACAGGGACAGACTACAACGGACAGTTAAGTCTGCAGAGAAAATCAGTGGTGCCTACCTGCTCTCCATTCAAGACTTCTACACCTCCAGAGTCAGGAAACGGGCAGACAACATCACCGCAGACCCATCACACCCTGGTCACAACCTGTTCCAACTCCTCCCCTCTGGCAGGCGCTACAGAGCACTGTACCCCAAAACATCCAGATATAAAAACAGTTTCTTTCCACGGGCTGTCATTCAAATGAACACTTAACACTATCAAATAAATCCAACCATTTTGTATATACTGTACTGTACACTGTACTTATACTGTGCGCTCTGTCATGTCCATATACCCCAAGTATGTAAACTGGCTGGAATTTCTGATCGTATTACCTGAACTAAATTGATGTGTGTGGCTGTGACTGACCAGCGCATGGCATTAATTTATGATCTAATAATTTGAAAGGGTGGTTTATAGCTAGCTGTTGAGAGATTTACATAAATGTGGAATAAATGTTAAATATATTGTGTGTGAGAGGGAGAAAGCGGGAGCTAGCGGATTAAATCCTCGTATCAATCCTGTTGAATTTAACTAATTAAAGCGCACAGTTCGTAATGACTCTCCAACGACTGTCCCTTTAAGACGGTGGGTTCAGGGGTTAGCACCAGGGGATTGTGGGTAGACGCGGGGTTGAGTTGTGTTTGATGATATTGAGCTGTTTACTTGACGTTTGTTGGAGGAAATAAACGACTCCACGGCTGTGTGGTCAAAAGGAGAAGTGGTTTCGCCTCCTTTCTGTCATCGTCCACATTGGCGACCCCGACGTGAGCCATGGGGGAACGAGGCTACCAGTGCGGCGGCAGCGGCTAACGCCGTCTCGCTCAAACTCGAGAGGATACTGGTGAATTGCCGGCGGCTCCGAGTCGAGGCAGAGAGGTCCAGGCCTCTTCCTCGAAGACATGGTGGTCATACGTTTCATCACTCATCTAACTGACCTCTTCAGTCAAAACTGAGTGCAGGTATCCCCATCATCATAAACAACACAGTTGGGTTGCCAGGAGGATGGCCGTGACTACTACATCGGGAAAACCAAACAGACGCTGGCCAAGAGGATGGCACGACACAGGACAGCTAACACGTCAGGCCAGGACTCCACAGTCTACACCCATCTACAGGCCAGTGGCCACTCTTTTAAGGATGAGGATGTCCATCCATTATCGGGGGGATGCTGGAGCGTATCCCAGCAGTCATGGACGGCAGGCGAGGAGACACCCTGGAGAGGCTGCCAGGATCATCACAGGGCATTGAAGTCACCTCCCCAAATAACTGTAGCAAAAGGGAATTTTGATATTAGCTGGTTGATCTTCATTTCAAGAGTCAGAAATAGGGATTTAAAAGTAAGATTTAAAAAATAATTAAAAATGTATATATATATGTATTTGTGTGTGTGTGTGTGTGTGTGTGTGTGTGTGTGTGTGTGTGTGTGTGTGTATGTGTGTGAGAGAGAGAGAACACACAGGGCGTGTGTGACACGTCAGTGCAGTAGTACTGAGGTAGTAGTGCTTGTAGTTAGTACATGCTGCATGCTGCTTCTGCTTGCTAATTTCTGCTTTCAGCTACTGCCGCCGACTAGCCCACTTGAAAAGAGGAGCCGAGTGCGTAATTCTCCTCCTGCCAGTACATAGCCTCTCCATCGCCAAGACTCCTGCAGTGCCTCCTCGTGGCCACACACGGTAACTGGGTACTTTGCGGTCCCAGGCCAAACTGTAGGGGATCTCGGAGCAGCAGTGGGCCCCAGAGAGAAGGTGTGCAGGCCCACTGGTGTGTGGACACACCCTGGCGTCTCTCAACCACTGCCTCAGCTGTGGGCTAATAGCAACAAAGTCCTCAATGGCGGAGCGGGCGGAAGATGGTGGCTGTGAGGAGCACCACAATGGCCGCAAAGGCGTAAGAACGCAGCAGCAAAGAAGGGCCCCCAGTTGTCTTGATCTCCATGCCACTGGATCCCGGCCTTTCTATGCCAAGGACTGAGTGGAGGCTGCCTGTGCACCAGCCTCCCCACATTAAAAGATTCCATGCACAGGCGTCCTTCCGAAAGGGAATCGGACACCGTTTAACATCCTGGACAAAGTCCTGTGGCGATCAGGAAGTGGTGACGGGGGCAGAAATGTGAAGTCTGGCAGCTCCTAGGCACAACCTGACGCACAGGCGGTGGGTGTCTGATTCAGTCGTTAAGCTCTTGGGCTTGAGGTAGAAAGAGCTTTTCGGCAGCTGCACCCACGACTGAGCAGCCCTATTTAGGATCCACTCTGCTCACCCCAGTACGGGAAGGGGCTGGAAAAGGTGCCCTAAACATAGCCTGCCTCGAAAACTCCTGTCTGGGCTACCACACCCAGAGGGATCACCACTAAGCGGTCAGATACATAAACGGAAGCAAACTTGCATTGGAACCTGGAGCGTGCGGACCCTCATGTACAATAAACACAGTGAACGACTCGAAAGGTGAACTGCCATCATCACCAGGGAGCTAAGGAGATTCCGGATCGATATTGCAGCACTCTGTGAAACCCGACTGGCTGATGAAGGGCAGCTGAAGGAGGAAAAAGGCGGATACACTTTCTTTTGGAAAGGAAAACCTGCTGATGAGCCAAGGATCCACGGTGTGGGTTTTGCTATTAAGAACAGCCTCATCAACCACCTCTCCGAACCCCCTGTGGGCATCAATGAACGCCTAATGTCCATACGTCTGACGCTTGCAGGCGGCCAAAAGGCCACTGTTGTTAGTGCCTATGCTCCAACACTTGATGCACAGGATGAGCAGGTCAGCATAGAAGGAGGCCTTCTATGCTGACCTGGACAACATCTTAACCAAAGTCCCCAAGGAGGACAAGCTAATCCTGCTTGGAGATTTCAATGCCAGGTTGGGACGAAACCACAATCTATGGAGAGGCACAATAAGGAAGGAAGGAGTTGGCAACACGAACTCCAATGGCATATTACTGCTTTCAAAGTGCTCAGAACACAGCCTGGTCATCATCAACACACTTTTCCACCAAAAGAATAAACTCAAAACATCCTGGATGCATCCTCGCTCTAAGCTCTGGCACTTCATCGATTACATAGTCATCCGCGCCAAAGACCACCATGATGTACTCAACACCAGAGCAATGACCAGTGCGGATGACTGCATGGACTACATCATGTCCATCAGTCTCGCGCGGAAAAGAAGGGTGCAAAAAAGGCAGTGCCGGCCAAAGCTCAACATCGAACGGCTGGGTGACCCCACCTTTCGAGAACAGCTCCAGGCTACTCTCAGCGCTGCTCTGCCCAAGCAATATCCAGAAGATATTGATATACACTGGGACCTGCTTAAGTCTATCACCAAGGACTCCTGCAAAAGCACCCTTGGCTACAAAACCCGGAAACATCAAGACTGGTATGATGAGAATGACAACGAAATCCAACAGCTCATTGACATCAAGCGGTGAACCTTCATTGCCTGACAAAATGACATCAACTGCAAGGCTAAAAGAGTAGCCCGTGCCAAAGCAAAGGCAGCTGTTCAATCTCGGGTTAGGCAACTGAAGAACCAGTGGTGGATAAGGAAGGCTCTGGAGATCCAGGAGCTTGCTGTCTGTGGGGATACCAGAGGTTTCTTCGATGCCACAAGAGCGGTATATGGCCCCAGCTACCGTTGCCTAGCCCGCCTTCACTCCAAATATGGGCTAATGCTGCTTAAAGATAATAAGTCAATGGCCAACAGATAGAAAGAGCATTATGAGGAGCTACTGAACAGGGACATAACTCCTGAGATGGAGGCCCTTGACCAACTCCCTCAACAACCCATCACAAGAGTATGGGAGCACCGCCCAGTCGGAGCGAGGTGCAGGATGCCATAAGAAAGATGAAGAACAACAAGGCCACTGGACCTGATTGCATCCCAGCAGAAATCCAGGCCAGTTCTCCTTAGTCACATCCATAACCTGCTCCTCAAAATATGGGAAAAGGAGGAAATCCCTGCACAACTTGCCCTCATTGTCTCCATCTTTAAGAAGAGAGACAAGGCAGACTGCGGAAATTACCGTGGCATTTCCCTCCTATCCACGACTGGGAAAACTCTCGCCCGGATTTTGGCTAATAGACTCCTCCCCCTGCCAGAAAAAATTCTCCCTGAGTCTCAGAGTGGATTTCGCCCAAATAGAGGTACCATGGACATGATTTTCATTGCTCGCCAACTACAAGAAAAATGTCGGGAACAAAATTCAACCACTATACATGGCCTTCGTAGACCTCACCAAAGCCTTTGACTCTGTGAACCGTCAGGCCCTCTGGCTGGCTCTGGCAAAAATTGGCTGCCCGGAAAAATACATCTGGATACTGAGACTACTGCATGACAGTATGTCAGCCACAGTACTCAGTGGCAGTGGAGATGAAACGGAGCCCTTCAGGGTTCACACTGGAGTCAAGCAGGGCTGTGTCATTGCTCCTACCCTGTTCTCCATTTTCATTTCTGCTATCCTCCGTCTTACAGGTAAGCACCTGCCACAAGGAGTCAGAATCATGTACAGAACCGATGGACAACTCCTGAACATCAACAGATTCAGGGCTAAAAGCAGATCCATCATGGAGCTGCAGTATGCTGACGACAATGCCCTCGTGGCCCATTCAGAAGAGGACCTACAGTGCATTCTGGATGCTTTTGCCAAGGCATACAAGCAGCTTAGTCTGGCCCTTAACATAAAAAAAGACCCAGATCCTCTACCAGCCACCACCCAACACAAATAACCCTGCTCCACCCCCAACTATCTCTGTTGACAAAACCGGACTGGAAAATGTGGACCACTTTACGTATATTCTGAAGCCTTCTATCCTCCAAAGCTAACATTGATGAGAAAATACACCACCGTCTCAGTTGTGCCAGTGGGGTTTTCTCAAGACTGAGATAAGGGTCTTTGAAAACCGCGACTTCCAGGCCAGAACGAAAATTCTGTTCTACAGAGCGGCAGTGTTGCCCACCCTACTGTATGGATCAGAATCCTGGACCACATACAGCAGGCACCTGAAGGCACTAGAGGCACATAGTCAGAGGTGCCTCCGAAAAATCCTCAAGATCACCTGGGAAGATAGACGCAACAACACCAGCGTCCTGGAGGAGGTTAACATTCCCGCTATCACTGCCACCATCACCCAACACCAGCTCAGATGGACTGGCCATGTCATCCGTATGCCTGACTCTCGCCTTCCAAAACAAGTCCAATACTCCCAGCTTCTCACAGGGCAACGTGCCCCGGGAGGTCAAAAGAAAAGGTATAAAGATAACAGCCAAGCGAACATCAAAAAATGCCGCATAGACCCTAAGACCTGGGAGGACACAGCGACCAACAGGGCGACCTGGAGGAAACTTGTCCGGGAAGGAGCTGCACTATATAATAATGATCTCCGCCGTGCTGCAGAAGACAAGCACAGACTCAGAAAGGAGGGAGTTTACACCAAAAAGGCCCAAACCAATCTCACGACTACCACCACTCACCCCTGCCCACACTGCACCAAAATATGCGGCTCCAGGATCGGCCTCTTCGCCCTTGAAGACCCACAAGCACCAAGAAGGAGGACAGTCATACTCGACCCCGAGTGACCGCCGAGGATGATGGTGTGTGTGTGTGTGTGTGTGTGTGTGTGTGTGTGTGTGTGTGTAATAGTGGTATTGGGACGTCACGGCCTCTTAAGTTCCTGTCCTCAAGTGTTTCCCACCTAGGGCGTCCGGGTAACTAGTGGTCTATTCTGTTGCCTACCAACATGGGGATTGCCAGTTCGAATCCTCACGTTACCTCCGGCTAGGTCGGGCGTCTCTACATACTCAATTGGCCGTGTCTGCGGGTGGGAAGCTGGATGTGGGTGTGTCCTGTTCGCTGCACTAGCGTCTCCTCTGGTCGGTCGGGGCGCCTGTTTGAGGAGGAACTGGGGGGAATAGCGTGATCTTCCCACGCGCTACGTCCCCCTGGCGAAACTCCTCACTGTCAGGTGAAAAGAAGCGGCTGGCGACTCCACGTGAGGATACGTGGTAGTCTGCAGCCCTCCCCGGTCGGCAGAGGGGGTGGAGCAGATACCGGGACGGCTCGGAAGAGTGGGGTGATTGGCCGAATACGATGGGGGGGGAAGGGGGGGTGTTCCTGCCTCCTTAATTACCCTCACCTGTGTCTATTACTCACCTGCCCCTGGTTTTGTCATTAGTCTACCCTGTATATATACCTCTTCATTTTCCCTGTTACTTTACTAGTTCGTCTTTGTACTTCCGTGTCAAAGCGTTCTAGCACTCGACCTCTCGTGTGTTCCTGAGTATTAATGCGACTAGCCTCTGGTTTTAGATTCCGCCTTTGCCTAAAGCTTATTGGATACCTCTGCCTGTCTGCTGGACTGATTTATTGTGTACCGAACCCATCTTCAGTAAAAACGTTTATTTTACATGCCTTGTGTGAGTCGTGCATTTGAGTCCGCTGTCTGTTGGCACCACCGTTACTCCTGTGTGACGTCTCCACAGGACAGCCCAGGCCCATCGTCCCGGACAGCTGGAGACGCCCCGTGTTTGAAGCTGTGCACGGCCTCTCTCATCCAGGCGGTAAGCCATCCGTGCGCCTGACCTCTGCTAAGTTTGTGTGGGAGGGACTTAAGAGAGACGTGAAAGCGTGGGCCGACTCGTGTGTTGCCTGTCAGCGGGCTAAGATACACCACCACATTAAGGCGCCCCTGGAACGCTTCGCAGTGCCGGAGAGACGATTTGACCATGTCCACGTCGACCTGGTTGGTCCCCTGCCCCCCTCCCATGGGTTCACCTACCTCTTCACTGTGGTGGACAGGACTACGCGCTGGCCTGAAGCTGTTCCCCTGGCATCCACGACATCTGCTGATGTGGCCCGGGCTTTTATTGGGTCGTGGGTCTCACGTTTCGGTACGCCTTCCGACCTTTCATCTGACCGCGGGCCACAGTTTACCTCAGAGCTATGGAATGCTGTGGGTGAGGCTCTGGGCGTCAAGCTTCATCGCACTACCGCCTACCACCCTCAGGCGAACGGCCTATGTGAGCGCTTCCACCGGTCCATGAAGGCTGCGCTTCGGGCTACTCTCAAGGACTGCAACTGGGTCGACAAGCTCCCATGGGTCATGCTGGGCCTGCGGACCGCCCCGAAGGAAGACCTACAAGCCTCCTCTGCGGAGCTGGTGTACGGCACGCCGCTGCGAGTCCCAGGCGATTTCATGCCCAACGCAACCCGTCCCTGGTCAGCTGTGGACCAACGAGCCTCCTTCCTGGACAGGGTCAGAGCTTTCACACCCTTCCCTACCGCCCAACACGGCGCTCCGGTGTCCCAGGTGCCCCCAGGTCTGCAGTCAGCGGACTACGTGTTCATCCGTCACGACGCACACCGCCCCCCTCTGCAACCCCCTTATGACGGCCCCTTCCACGTCCTGGAACGGGGAACTAAGCACCTGGTGGTGGATTTTGGGGGCATGGCCGAGCATGTTTCAGTGGACCGTGTTAAACCCGCACACCTGGACTTGACGCAGCCATTGGAGTTAGCCCAACCTCCTCGTTGCGGTCGTCCCCCGGCTCCGCCTCCTCCCCCCGTGGAGGCCCGAGCTGCCTCTTCTGCTCCTCAGGCCGACCTCCACAGGCCTCCCAGAGACACTCCGGCCCCTGTTACCCGGAGCCGCTACGGACGGCCTGTCGTCCCCCCGTGCCTGCTTGACTTCGATTACTAGGGCGAATTCTGGGGGGGCTCATGTGGTGGACACGTATTGGGGATAGAATTCACCCCAGGAACTAAGGGTTAAGTCAGGGTTGCCCTGGCAGGTTAACGCAGGGTTAGGTTATGGTTGTTCAGCCAGTTTTCTGATTCCTTGCCGCCTCCGCTCAGTCGAGCTGTGGTTTTGTTGTCTCTCTGATTTACCACTGATTAAAGAAAGTTGCCTACACGGCTAAAGTGTGAACCTACGGTCTTCTCCGTTCCTTCGGCTCTACAAGTACATATACGTATATATATATATGTGTGTGTGTGTGTGTGTGTGTGTGTGTGTGTGTGTGTGTGTGTGACAAAAAGATATATAACAACCCAGATATCCACTCGGTGTCATATAAAGGAAAATGTAATCAGGAATGTTTGTAGATAAGTAAACATTCCGCTTAATCGTCCCTGTATCTCTTGATAATCAGACCTTTGTACTTGAAATGCGTAATGTTTGTACTTTGAGTTCAATGCTCAGACTGTTCCACAGTTTTACCCCACAGATCTAAATGACCATGCTCTTCAAAGTTGTTCGAACACTCGGAACACAATTTCTTGAATTTTAATTTCCCTCTCAAATTATATTCCCCTTCTCTATCTGAGAATCTGCTTGTATGTTACTCGGTAGTAGGTTGTTTCTTGCTGTGAACATTATTTGTGCTGTGTTAAATTCTACTACATCCCTGAACTTCAAGGCACTTGACTTTAAAAAAAAAGCTTGTTGGTGTGTTCACCATAATATCCTACATTAACTATCCATATGCCTCTTTTGTAGAATGGTTGTAGGTTGGTTTTGAAGGTGTTACCCCATGCCTCCACCCAGTAGATCAGATACAGTAAAATGAGCATTAGTGTGTACAGTGATTTATGATCCAGAGCGTGACTTGCTTTTCTCATGACTGCAATGCTCCTTGCCAGCTTTGCTCACACTTGTGTGAGGTTTCCAGCAGATTTTGTGGTCTAGTATCACACCTATGACTTTATTGTTATATGCTATTTCTGGTTGGATATTGTTTATCAATACCTTTACTTGGGTATTTATTAAGTGATTTCCAAACAACAGACTTTGTTTTGTCCTGATTTAAAGACGATTTGTTTTTGTCACACCACCGATTTAATTCTTCCATTTCTATTGTGGTCACCTCCAACAGCTGCTGTAAACTCTCACCAGAACAAATATATATTCGTGTCATCAGCAAATGGAACACATTTCAGTATTTTTGATATCTTGCATGTATCATTTAAGTACAGAATGAACAGTTTTGGACCCAAAATCGACCCCTGGGGTACACCACAAGTAATATCCGTGCATGATGAGTTATGTTCCCCTGTCGTTACAAACTGCTGCCTGTTACTTAAGTAGCTTCTTAGCCAGTTCTGCACCACCCCTCTGATACCACTCCTTTCCAATTTATCTATCTCGTCGTCAAGTGTCAAAGGATTTTTTTAGGTCTCTAAATATTCCCACAGCAAACTATGCAATTAATTATTTCCTCAATTCAGCGAGCACCAGAGATGTCGATCTGTTTGGTCGAAACCCGTACTGGCTATCGGTCAGCAGATTGTGCTTCTCGCTGAATTTGTCTAGTCTAACAGCAACTAGGCTTTCTAGCATTTAGGAGAGGTGTGACAGTAATGAAATCGGTCTGTAGCTTGTAAATTGGTGTCTATCTCTGGTTTTGTGTAGGGGTATGACTTCAGCGGTTTTCATTTTGCTTGGAACTTTACCAGAGTGAAGGGACATGTTATAGAAGTGGGTTAGTGGTTTTGCAGTACATTCAATTACATTCATAACTATTGTCATATCAATACCATTCCAGTCAGCAGATTTGTTATTTGTTATTTTTTGTTCTTGCATTTGTTTACAGTGTCCACGATGTCCTTCTCTGAGACAAGTGGAACTTGGGTTTCTGTCCCCATAATCACCATCATTCCCCTCTGTGATTGTTTGTGTGTCATTGATTTTTTTTCCTGCCAGTTTTGGGTCCACATTTACAAAGAATGTGTTGAAGCCACTGACCAGGTCTTCCATGGTATTTATAGTCTCATCATCATCTGTAAAGTACTGAGGGCAGCTTGGGCTTCTAGATCCGTTTCTAACACTACAGTTCACCACATTCCACATACCTCTGGTGTTGTCTTTATTGGTCTCTGACTCTGTATTATAGTGTTCCTTCTTGCGTAGCCTCATAATGTTAGTTAGCTTGTTTTTATATTTTTGTGTTATTTCTGCTTCTATAGTTCTGTGCTTTATGGATTCTTTATACAGCTTATTTTTTATGACAAGCGTTACGCAGTCCCTTTTGATCCACGGACTAGTTTCATATTCCTGTTTACTGTTGAATTGTTCTATTTGTCCTAAGGATTGAAATATGTTTAGGGATGAATCTTAAGCTTTGTCAGTGTCTTTTTCTCTGTATACTATATTCCAGTTGTGTGTTAGTAATTCAGTTGTGAAAGCATTCATGGATGCCTCTGTTCTTACTCTTATATACTTAATGTTGTTGGGAATTTTGTTCTTTCTAAAATTGCAGTCACAGCCAGTGAAAACTGGTCGATGGTCACTGATGTCATGTATTGGAAGCCCGCTCTCTGTGTTGCCCTCCCTCTGTGTTTGTGAACATGTTGTCTATCGAGGAGGCACAGTGTGGTGTGGTGTTAGGATATAAACCCAAACTAAACATTGTATTAATGAACTCTTCTGTCTTTTTGTGCTTATTTGGATTTAACAGGTCTGTATTGAAATCCTCACATATGAACACATCTTTCTTTGTTGCTTTTGAATAGGTTTCTTCTATCCAGGCCTTAAATATTTCGGTATTTGATCCCAGTGATCTGTAGATATTCTCACAATTACATTTTCTTTTTTTCCCCATGCAGATTTATATTGTGATGCATTCCAGCACATCAGCAGCAGCTGCTGACATCCCTTCTACCACCTTGTAATCGAGGCTGTTGCTGAAATACAAAGCAACCCCCCCCCACCCCCCGTTTATATACGTCTATTCATATCCATTCAGCTCAAAGTCCACCCCGTCCTCAGGGCTGAGCCAGGTCTCTGATGCGGCTGTTATGCTGAATGGGTTCTTGAATTGACTTACATATTCTTTGTTTTGGAACTTGGCATAGAGGCTTCTGCTGTAAAGTGAATAATTGATATTTTATGATCAGACTTATAAGCTTTAGTGTTAAACTGGTCCTCTGTGTAGTAACAGCCATAATTACTGAAGTTATTCCCCGGATCAATATCGTTTTCCATATCTGGTGGTTTATGCTCGGTATATTCAAAAGCTTTCGATCCCAGTTTATCGGTCAGCTTTTGACGCTTTGCTCTCTGGACTGCCTGACCCCTGAAAGGACCAGCTAGACCCCCCCCCCCCAAGAACTGCCCGCAGACCTGGATTCCCATCCATCCATCTATTATCCAAACCCCTTATCCTGCTCAGGGTCACAGGGATGCTGGAGCCTATCCCAGCAGTCATTGGGCGGCAGGCGGGGAGACACCCTGGACAGGCCGCCAGGCTGTCACAGCACCCACACACACACACACACACACACACACACACACACACACACACACACACACACACACACACACACACACACACACACACACACACACCTAGGGACAATCTAGTACGGCCGATTCACCTGACCTACATGTCTTTGGACCTGGATTCCCTCATTTCTTTAAGACCGACAGACGTCTTCTAGAGCAGTGTTTCTCAACCGGGGGTCCGCGGACCCCTAGTGGTCCGTGGTGTAATTGCAAGGGGTCCGTGAAAATAAAATATCTTTAAAAAAAAGATCCTATGACGTTTATAGAAATAGGATTATTTTACTCAAACGTGACTGAGACCTTTATCTACCTAAACTATAAAGGGTAACAGGACTTTTTTCTCTAATTACATCTGTTTCACAAGTGTAATTTAGTGTATTTTAATTAAGAGATCTCGCTCCCGTTTGCATTGTTAAAAGTTACTGCATAAAAATTCTGTTTTGTTACATATATCTGAAAGTTACTGAATACATATTCTGTTTTGTTACATATATCTGAAAGTTACTGAATACATATTCTGTTTTGTTGCATATATCTGAAAGTTACTGCATAAGAATTCTGTTTTGTTAACTATATCTAAGTTACAACTGAAAGCTCTTATTTTTGCCCAAAAGAGTGAATAAATGCTATAATGCAATTTAAAATGCAGTTTCTACTGTTTCTATCAAATTGCAACCCTCCTCCCCTGCTGACTCGCTGTGGGGCTCTGGTCGATGTGTCGAGTAATGCCATTCACCTCGACACAGAGACCCTGGCCCTCCGGCGCCGTCCAGAGAGGAAGGTGGGACGTATCCACATCCAGCCAACTCCACCTGTCACCATGCCGCCGCCGCCGCCCCCACCTCCACTGCCAACCGAGGGGATGACGACACTGCCCGGCCCACCAACAATGACGACGACCCTCATTGAGGCTACCATTCCTCAGACACCCTCGCCGGACACTGTTGCCGCCATCCAGGATCTGTATCAGCGGAGCGGTGAAGGGTTGGACCCTCAGCAGAGCCAACAGCTTAGATACCTGCTCCAACAGTTCGCTGAGATTTTCGCTGCACGCGAAGAGGAGTGCACCCAGACCAACCTGGTGCAGCACACAATCGACACTGGTACAACCCCGCCCATTAGACTGCGACCCTACCGGTTAGCGCTTGCCAAGCGTGAAGCTGCAGAGCGGATGATTCTAGAGATGGCTGCGGCTGGGGTGATAGAGCCATCCAACAGCCCTTGGGCTGCCATCCTGGTCAAAAAGAAAGATGACACCTGGAGGTTCTGTGTGGACTTTCGTCGGCTGAACAATGCAACTCGCAATGACCCCTACCCCTTGCCCCGCATTGACGATGGTCTGGACCACATTGCAGGGTCACAGTGGTTCAGCTCACTTGACCTACAGAGCGGTTACTGGTAGGTGGAACTGGCACCAGAAGCCAGACTCAAGACGGCCTTCACCATCGGTCAGGGACTCTGGCAGTTTCGTGTGATGCCCTTTGGTCTCTGCAATGCCCCCGCCACGTTCGAGAGACTAATGGGGGGGGGTGCGGGCTCACATTCCCCGCAACCAGTGCGTGGTTTACCTTGATGACCTTCTGGTTCATGCCGCTGACTTCGAGCTGGCCCTAGAGAACCTCCGTCAGGTCTTCCAAGCCATTCGGGGGGCGGGCCTGCGCCTGCACCCCAAGAAATGCAACCTCCTTCGACGTGAGACCGAGTTTTTGGGCCATGTGGTGGGGGCAGAGGGCGTGGCCCCTGATCCTACTAAGGTCGAGGCGGTCGAGAAATGGCCAGTTCCGCGAAACGTCAGCGAGGTGCGCAACTTCACGGGGCTCGTCTCCTACTACCGACGTTTTGTCCGCAACTTTGCCTCCATTGCCAGTGCCCTACACCGTCTCACCGAGAAGGGATGGGAGTTCCACTGGGACGACAACTGTGCAGCCGCCTTTGCCCGGCTCCGCACCTCCTTGATCACTGCACCCATCCTGGCCCTTCCTGATCCTAAGTGCCGCTTCATCGTGGACACAGATGCCAGCAATGTGGGGCTGGGGGCCGTCCTGTCTCAGGAGGTTGCTGGGGGAGAGAGAGTGGTGGCTTACTACAGTCGTGTCTTGAGCCGCCCTGAATGCAATTACTGCGTTACACGACGCGAGCTCCTGGCGGTGGTCGCGGCGTTCAATCATTTTCACCCCTATCTCTATGGCCAGACCTTTCTCCTGCGGACGGATCATGCGGCCCTGATCTGGCTGCTCAGCTTTAAGGAGCCCGAAGGCCAGGTGGCTAGGTGGATTGAGGAGCTGCAGAGCTACGACTTCGAGACCCAGCTGCACATCAATGCAGATGCCCTCTCCCGTCGTCCTTGCAAGGATTGCAGACATTGTGAGCGCCAAGAGGAGCGAGACAGAGCAGTCCTCCAAGTGTCCACCACGCGGCAGGTTGAGCCAGAGGAGGCGTGGCTGATGGCAATGGACAAGCAGGAGTGGCAAACGGCGCAGGATAGTGATCCCACCCTGGCCAGGGTGGGACAGTGGGTCGACGCCAAGGCACGCCCCCACTGGCAAGCTGTCTCTGCCATGTCGGTGGAGACCAAGGCCTACTTTTCCCGGTGAGCCACCTTGGCCCGGCGTGATGGACTGTTGTACCGGGTCTGGCAAGCGCCGGGCTGGGGAAGAAGTGTGTGGCAGTTACTGGTGCCCAAGGACTGGCGCCAACGAGTGCTACGGGCGGCCCACGGCTCGGTGGGGGCAGGTCACTATGGGGTGGCAACGACGCTGAACAAACTGCGCCAATGGTTCTACTGGGCCGGATGCAGGCATGACACTGAACTTTTTTTGCACTGTTGTGATGCCTGCACCGCCAAGAAAGGACCAGCATGTTGTGGTTACACCGCCCCGAGCTGCCTCCCCGGCACGTTCAAGCCACTCCCCCAGTTCGGACGTGCCGGAAACATCCGAGCGCTCAACTCGCGCTCTGAAACGAGCGCAGCACTGCACCAGGTGTTTGCCATCATCCATCAGGCACACCTGTGGCAATCAGGCAGCCCTCTGCAAGAAGCCTCCCAGAACACCACTCCGGGCTTCGACGTACTGAACCCTGCGGTAAAGTTCTGACAAGCCCTCCAGCGTTCCTTGCATCCTGTTTATTCCCCAGTGTCTTATCTTCGTGTCTCTGCTTCCTCCCAAGACTCTCCCTCCGCGACTTCCACGGCTCCCCGCGTCTCCCTCGTCCCCAGGGACCTTCACGTTTTTCCCCGGACCTCTCCTGCGATCTGCCCCCTTGTCCCTCTACCTGGACCCCTCCTTTCGGACTCGACTTCCCGGATCTCGGACCCGGACATACCGCACCACACATAGGCTAAGAACACTCACACATAGTTCTACACGCAAACCACGGGACACCACACATAGTTTATTCACACACCCCACTAACAGAACGTTTTTCGCACCATACATTCCCCTCCCACAATAAAACCACCTTTTTGGATTTTGAAGTCATCCTGTGTCTGTCTGCCTTGGGTTTCGCCACACGGGTCGGGTTCTGGTGCGCGAGCATAACAAACCAGACGCTCCCATGCCCCTTTACAACAATATCAGGTGGGGGCCCCCATGGAACGGGTCGGTGTGGACTTTCTTGGCCCATTTCCCACCACAGACAACGGAAACCGGTACGTCCTTGTGGCCATGGACTACTTTACCAAATGGCCTGAGGCGTATGTGGTCCCAGACCAGAGCGCTGCCACTACAGCCGAGCGGCCGGTGTGTGAGATGTTCTGTCGGTCCGGTGCGCCCGAAGAAATACACAGCGATCAGGGGCGGAACTTTGAGGCACAGGTGTTCGCTGAGGTGTGTCAACACATGGGGGTGAAGAAGACCAGGACAACGCCCCTCCACCCCCAGAGCGACGGACTGGTGGAGAGGTTCAATCGAACGCTGACAACACAACTCGCTATTGTCACCTCACGGCACCAGCGAGACTGGGACTGTCATCTACTCCTGGTCCTGTGGGCGTACCGGTCGGCAGTACAAGAAAGTACTGGGTGTACACCGGCCGCGCTCATGTTCGGGAGGGAACTGCAGACCCCTGTGGACTTAGCCTTTGGCACACCCCCGGGCACTGACCTTCCCAAGATACCCGGTTTCAAGTACCTGCGGGACCTCCAACGACGTCTGGCCAAGGCACATGAGTTTGCTCGGCAGCATCAGGAACAGGCAGGTGCGAAACAAAAGCGGGCGTATGACGCTCGTTGTCAGGGCCGCTCCTTCACCCCAGGAGCAAAGGTGTGGGTCTTCAACCCAACCCGGAAGAGAGGAGTCTCCCCCAAGCTCGCCAGCCAGTGGGTGGGGCCCTGTGAGGTGTTGGAGCAGCTTTCGGATGTTGTGTACCGGGTGAAACTGTGTGTCCGGGAGCGGGTGGTAGTTCTGCACCGGGACCGTTTGGCACCCTACCACCTCTTGGCTGAAGAACCTGTAGATCAGTTTAGCCCACCCGGGATGGTCCCTCCTACATCCACAGGCCCTACCAACCGGACGGACAGTGGGGAACAGGGACTCGTGCCCCCGTGGCGGCGGAGACGGGTTCCCCTTCGCTATAGGGACTTTGTTGTCGGCTGAGGACAGGCAACACGCTGGAGGGGGTAATGCAGTGAAGTCGCTACCCCGTCAGAATTGTGCCATCCTGTTTTACTCATCAGGCACTGCGTGCAGATTGTCAGTTGTTATTAAATGTTTTGTAAGTGTTTTATGTGTTTATGTGATTATTATTTGTTGTGGTGTAATTGTAGTTGTCATTCTGTTGTGTTGTGTAACCTTAGTACTGAAACCCTGATCAACTTTGTTGTTCGAGTAGATGACCGCCATGTATTGTGTTACATTTCTCGTAAGTTCTTGTCTCTGTGTGAGTTCAATAAAGGAGACTGAAAAGTTACCTTTGTGGTGACCCACATCTATATAACTAGAGACATTCACCTAAGAGAGAATGCACTTCCGCTTCCGGTCCAGGGAGTTCAGTGTCGTTGTCGAATATATGACATGTAAAGTTGGAGCTAGTAAACTACCTCGACTACGTCTACTCTCACGTCTCCTGTCTCGTTGTTTTCTAACTCCACATTGGTGACCCCGACGTGATCGAACAACTAATACGAGTATGTTTGACAACGACGACGCCGGTGCTAACAACATGGCTATTGCTAACGCTAGCATTTACACCGCTACTGTGAAGCTACCCGACTTTTGGCAGCATAATCCACGGCCGTGGTTTCAACATGTGGAAGCCCAGTTCCAGCTGAGAGGGATGACGCAGGATGCAACGCAGTACTTCCACGTAGTGGCGGCGTTAGACGCATCGACAACGGCGCGAGCAATGACGCTGTTGGAAGCTCCGCCAGCTGCTGGCAAGTACGATGCTATAAAGACATTCCTCCTGAAACTATTTGAACTGTCGGAGCTGGAGAAGGCAGACCGTTTACTGTCCCCGAATGGCCTCGGCGACGGCAAACCGTCTGAGTTAATGGAACAAATGCTGTCTGTGCTGGGATCGGCTGATCCGGCCTTTCTTTTCACACACATTTTTCTGAGGCAGCTCCCCGCACCTGTACGCACAGCACTGTCCAGTTCTCCTCTCGCCGCCTCCAAGGACTACCGTTCTCTGGCTGCTGAAGCAGACAGGGTTTTCCTGGCCAACCGGCAACAGTTTGTGCATGCCCTGCTACCCCACCAGACCGCCCCACCACCACCTGTGTACGACTATATGGACACCGCGGCTGCGGTGACAGCCCGCCGCCAACCTGACGACGGGCTCTGTTATTACCATGCCAGGTTTGGGGCAAAAGCAAAACGGTGTCGCAAACCCTGCAGTTACAGGGTTCAGGGAAACGCCAAGGCCGGCGCTCGTTAACGGCTATGGGCGCCGGCCGTGACTGCAAGCTGTTGTTCATCAGAGACTCCTTGTCGGGCCGGCGGCTGCTGGTTGACTCTGGCGCTCAACGCAGCATACTACCAGCACAAGCTGTGGACACGATGACCGACAGTCACGGCCCCCAGATGGACGCCGCCAACGGCACGTCCATTCGGACGTACGGTATCAGACATGTGGACGTGTGTTTTGGCGGCCGACGTTTCGGCTGGGACTTTGTGATGGCTGCTGTATCCACCCCGCTCCTAGGTGCGGATTTCCTCTGTGCTTTCAACCTGCTGGTGGATGTTAAAAACTGTCGCGTGATTGATGCCGTCTCTTTTGCGTCATACCCCTGCACGCTTGGGGGCGCTGGAGCGCTGTGCCTCGCTAACACACTCTCCACCGGGGATCCATACCAACGCCTGCTCGCAAATTTCCCCGAGCTGACCACACCCACCTTCTCCTCGGCGGTGGCCAAGCACGGCGTGGAACATCATATCACCACAGTGGGGCCCCCAGTTTACGCCCGGGCCCGACGCCTCGACTCGGCCAAGCTCGCAATAGCCAGGGAGGAGTTTTCGACTATGGAGCGCCTCGGCATTGTCCGCCGTTCTGACAGCCCGTGGGCTTCCCCTCTTCACATGGTTACTAAGGCCAACGGGGGTTGGCGCCCGTGCGGGGACTACCGTCGCCTAAACAATGCCACGACCCCCGACCGGTACCCCATACCGCACATACAAGATTTCTCTACCCACCTGGCGGGCGCTGCCATCTATTCCAAAATCGACTTAGTGCGGGGGTATCACCAAGTGCCGGTCCACCCACTGGATGTCCCAAAAACGGCTGTCATCACACCCTTTGGGCTCTTTGAGTTTTTACGTATGCCTTTCGGCCTTAAAGGGGCGGCGCAGACGTTTCAGCGCCTTATGGATTCTGTGCTCCGCGACATGCCATTTTTGTTTGTGTACTTAGACGACATCCTCGTGGCCAGCGCGTCGGCGGAGGAACACATGACGCACCTCAGACAGCTGTTTGACAGGCTCAGCGAACACGGCCTCATCATCAACCCAGCTAAGTGTCAGTTCGGGGAGTCGTCCATTACCTTCCTCGGGCACCACATCACTCCACAGGGGGCCGTTCCCCTCCCTGCCAGGGTTGAGGCTGTCACCATGTTCCCCCGCCCCCGCACTGTACAGTCGCTGCAGGAATTCCTGGGCATGGTGAACTTTTATAACCGTTTCCTGCCCCGTGCCGCCCACATCATGCGTCCCCTGTATGAGGCCCTGCGGGGTAAGAAGTCTAAGGACGAGCTGGACTGGTCTTCGGGGATGGACGAGGCTTTTGTGGCCGCCAAGACCGCGCTGGCCAACGCTGCGCTGCTAGCTCACCCGTCGCCTGCCGCCCCCATAGCCCTTACAACGGATGCCTCCGACTACGCCGTGGGGGCCGTGTGTGAGCAGTGGGTGGGGGGGGGCTGGCAGCCGTTGGCGTTCTTCAGTAAACAACTCCGTGAGAGCGAGCGCAAATACAGCACCTTTGATAGGGAACTACTGGGTCTCTTCCTCGCAACCAGACACTTTAGGTTCCTATTGGAGGGCCGACAGTTCACCGCTTTCGTGGACCACAAACCGCTGACGTTCTGTATGGCCAAAACCTCAGAACCGTGGTCTGGGCGTCAGCAGCGTCATCTCGCGGCGGTTTCCGAGTTTACCACGGACATACAACACGTGTCGGGCAAGGATAACTCCGTCGCCGACTGCCTTTCACGGGCGGTTGTTAACGCCGTTCACTTGGGACTCGACTACGCCGCTATGGCAGCGGACCAAGCCAAGGACGCGACCGTTCAAGACTACCGGTCGACCCCTACGGCGCTACGGCTGGAGGACGTGACGTTCGACGCGGCCAACACCACCCTCCTCTGTGACATCTCCACCGGTCAACCGCGCCCCCTGGTGCCTACTTCCTGGCGGCGCCGAGTTTTCGACACCGTCCACGGCCTTTCCCACCCGGGAGTGAAGGCCTCGACCAAATTGGTGAGCGTCAAGTTTGTTTGGCCTGGGCTCCGTAAGGATGTTAGAGCCTGGGCCGGCTCTTGTGTGGCGTGCCAACGCGCCAAGGTGCACCGCCATACCAAGGCCCCTTTGGCGCCGTTTGTGGTTCCAGAGAGGCGGTTTGACCACGTCAATGTTGACCTGGTGGGTCCCCTGCCCCCCTCCCGTGGTTATACGTTCCTCCTCACTATTGTGGACAGGGCCACCAGGTGGCCAGAGGCTATTCCCTTGTCCTCCACGACGGCAGCAGAGGTAGCACGGGCGTTCATCGGCTGCTGGGTGGCCCGTTTCGGCACACCGGGTGACATCACGAGCGACCGGGGCTCCCAGTTTACCTCGGAGCTCTGGACGGCGGTCGCTGAGCACCTGGGGATGAAGATCCACCGCACTACGGCGTACAACCCGCAGAGCAACGGACTTTGTGAGCGGTTCCATCGGGACATGAAAGCCGCTCTGCGGGCAAGCCTCACTGGCTGCGACTGGATGGACCGGCTCCCGTGGGTCATGCTCGGCCTGCGTTCGGCCCCGAAGGAAGACCTCCAGACCTCCTCCGCTGAGCTGGTGTATGGCCAGCCCCTGCGAGTTCCGGGGGAGTTTCTTCCGGATGCTACGACTCCCTGGTCGGCCGCCTCTCACCTCAGTGCGTCCCGGAGCGCTGCCGGTGCCTTCGCTCCCGTTCCGATGTCTCAACACTGCCTCCCCCGGTCCTACGTCCCCAAGGATCTGCCATCGGCGAGGTACGTCTTCATTAGGCACGACAGCCATCGGTCCCCGCTGCAGCCCCCATACGACGGGCCCTTCCGCGTCCTGGAGGCGGGGGATAAGAACTTTGTGGTGGACATGGGGGGCAGGCCGGAGCGGGTCGCTATAGACCGTCTCAAGCCTGCTCACTTGGACATTGGGGAGCCAATGCAATTGGCCCTACCCCCGCGGCGGGGACGCCCTCCTAGGTCGGCCCCGGCACCTGCCTCTGTTCCTGCTTCGGCCCCGCCTATGGCCCGGGTTTCGGCCCCATCTGTTTCCCCTCCTGTGAAGCGCAGCCGTTATGGCCGCAGGGTCCACCCCCCGACTCGTCACTTGTTTTCCCCGTGACTTTGCACTGTGTCATTGACTGTTCTGTTGTAGAGTCTATTTTTATGTTCATGAGTTGCGCTTTTGCTGTTTTGCATTGTTTTGTGTAGGTGAATTCTGGGGGGGCCTGTGTGGTGACCCACATCTATATAACTAGAGACATTCACCTAAGAGAGAATGCACTTCCGCTTCCGGAGCAGAGAGTTCAGTGTCGTTGTCGAATATATGACATGTAAAGTTGGAGCTAGTAAACTACCTCGACTACGTCTACTCTCACGTCTCCTGTCTCGTTGTTTTCTAACTCCACAACATAAAATAAAATGTAGTAAACACAAATAACAGCACACAGACAGGATTTGGTGATATTTCATACTCAAACAAAATAAAATAAAAACATTAATTTTAACCTGGTTACACTACTTAAACTTGAACATGTCTTCAGCAGAGACAAATGCAGCCAAATCAGGATGGATGTAAGTGCATTTGTGGGTTAAAACATTGTTATCATATGGCGAATTAAGCTAATTTTTGGGACCCACGGGCAGGTGGTGAAGGAAATTGGGCTCGAGGTGCAGGTGACTGCCATGCATCCAAAAAGTGGGATAATTTAAAAACCAGCTACAACGTAAAGCAAATCATAGAGCTGGAAGAACATGCAGACTCCACACAGAGGAAGACCCCCAACGTTGGACTACCCCAGGGTTCGAACCCAGGACCTTCTTGCTGTGAGGCCACCGCACTAACCAATGCGCCATCGTGCCGCTCCCAATTTGCTTATTAATTTAGTAGTTAATCAACTTTTAAAAGTGTGAGATGGCAGCAATTATGAGTTGCCAAAAAGTTGAATAGCTAGTAACAGACTTCCATTACTGGTCACTGCATTCTGGCCCAACTGCCCTATCAGTTATTCTCTTATCCATGGGGGCGACCCCTAACTCGAGCAGCCGAAAGTCGCAGTAGTAGATGGTGCTAAGATAGCATCCATATGTGAGCCACTTCAGGCAAAGATGCGGCACTGGTGGCCTTCTGGCCCTGACAAAATGGATGTGAGCCTGAAGTGGCCCACATGTATAATAGCAAATATGCCAAATCACATGTGGGCCTTTTTTGGCAAAGATGCGGTGCTCTCGGCAACATGTAATCTGGATGTGACCCTGAAGTGGCCTGTGTTGTAAACGGTGAATATGACCCAAATATCACAAAACAAATATGGGCCACCTTTGGCAAATATGTGGCATATGCGGCATTGCTATGGCTCGGTTCTGGTCCAGATCTGGCAAACAGGGGTGGACCACCCACGTGCCATCATTCCACGCGGTATGTGGGCCGGATGAAGTGTCGGGTGTGGGTTGGGTCTGGGCCACAGCAATTTTGCTAAGTGGGATAGGAGTTGAAGAATGCCCCCCCCCCGGCACAGGCACAGACAGTAGTGAGGTGAAGGCAGCTCCATATCTCCCATTTTGCTCTATAACTGATGCCCTCCAGCTGCCCTTTCATAGGCCACTAATAGAAGATGTGCTCATCAGACTAGATACGACTCATGGGTTACTGGCCATTCACTGGGTGCAGTAGTGTTTAGCTCTTGGTTACCTGATGGTAATATCTTTGGGGATCCTCTTGTTTTGTCACGTAACACATCCACAGCCTGCTGTATCAGCCAGTGACTTCAGAGCATCAAGTCAACATTTCAAGGTGTTTACTGAGTCGTGTGGTGGTTCCTCAGCTGTTATATGAAAAGGCTTTATAATCAGCATAACCATCACACAGAACTCTTGTCTTTCAAGAAGGGGGTGTTGATTGATATTACATATAATCCGAGTGTATTTGTATCACTATGTATGTAACCAAGGTATTATTTGTATTACTCTGTATGTAACCAATGTGTGCAACCAGAACAGAGGGTGAAGAAAGACACATTCATGTCGATAAAATATATTGCATGCCTCGCACGGAATGTGGGGGGTTCCCCTCCTCTGAGGCCTTGGGAGAGATACCGTGTCTGGTGCAAGGAGGGCCCCGCTTAAGAGTTGCAGGTCCATACAGGATGAGCACTCCCTAAAGCTCAACCATGAAAGGGAGCATTGACCAAACATAGTGGACAGGAAAATCAAGGTCATGTGTGATGAATGAACAAGGGAGGTTTAGCATATAAAGAAGCTGACGCACAAAGAAAGTCAGACACACACGACGGATTGGCAGAGTGTGTCTCCAGATCTGTACTCAATAAAATCATTTTAATCTCCTAAGACGTGGTGGCTGTTTTCTTCACATCAACGGACTCGGGGACGAGGACCACGAAGGTGATTTCTCGACAGGGGGAATAAGATTTTCAACCAGGTGTTTTAATTCAACATGTTAGAAACCCGAGAATGATATTTCCATGAGATGTGTAGGCCTATGCACATGTATATGCATATCTTGCATACATGTGACAGTTATCTTCATTCTGTCATACTTACTGGGATGCATGTCGATAAATATGAGGGGGGGCAACGATCTCGTTTCACTTTTGGTAACCGATACCCCCCCCACACACACACACCCACACACACATTCAAACTTGGGTCATTTTTTCACTGGGTTGTCCACGTTTAGTTGTTTGGGTTTTTTATGTTGCGCTTTTATTTATTTGCTTTTTATTAATCAAAATGAGTACAATTCAAACAACACAATGTACAACGAACAGAAGTACAAAAATGCCACGAAGAGCAGGACACAAAGAAAACCCGAGCGCGCTGCGAAAGGGAAAAAAAACAAAACAAAACAAAAAGCATCTTCGGAGCGACGTGGTTTCGTCACGGCGGGGTGACGTCATCAACCTGCGCCGTCGTGCGATCACGTGGGCCGAGCGTAACAGCCGCGGGGTTCTGCTCCGAACCCTCCTTGGCGTCCACCCGTAATGCCGCGACGCTGTCCCGTCGAGGTTAGGGAGAAGTGGTTCCGAAAGGACATTTTTAACTGTTCGACCGCAGCCAGTGACTACATGCCCCACCCCAACCCCCCTCTTCTCTTTTATTCATACTTATCATGCCCATTTGTTTTTGCATTGCAGCATTACATGTGGGAGTTTCAGGACAGGGGCGGAGTCCAAACACAAAGCCATAATTGTACTCTAGCTATACAACGCAAAAAAAGAGGAAATAAAAGCAACAAAACAAATACAAGGAGAGGTTAACACAAAAATAAACTTAGGAGGTCGATGATCAGACGATCATACCAGCCCCGATGTCGGGAGTCGTATCTAATGTGTTTAATATTTCCCAGGATGACCTGTTTCATTGCCTCTTTGTTAGAGGCTGCTTTGATACGGGACCTGAAAAAAAGAACACCGGATGTAACGTAAGAGAACCCTGGGCTCGGGGGCCCGTCGCCCTGGAAACCACATTTGTAGCGAGGTTTGGATTTCCGCGTGGACCGCGGGCCTTTGCGCGGAGGCGGAGAACCAATGACAAGTCCGCGTTTGAATCGCGCGCGGCCAATCGGAGCCGCGGTTGGATTCGGCTTCAGCCAATCGGCGGCGCTGTTGGATTCGGCTTCGGCCAACCGGAGGCGACCGAGCGCTATTTGAAAGCGAGCGAGAGGAGCCGTGTTCGTTCCCAGCCGGTCTCTCTGCGCCGCGTTACGCCAGCTCGTCCTGAGAGAGAGAAAACGTTGAACCAACCGTTTCACACTTTTCAGCGGCCTTCCCGACGGTGTGTCGGCTTTGATCATGACTTCAATCGAGGCTCGACATGCGGTGAGTTAAGCTGGGGTGGTGGTGTCCGCTGTAATGACGACGAGCCGGGTGAAGCCGGTCGTGTGGCGAAGCTCCCGTCACTGCACGTCCACGTGAACTAGCTTGGCTGTTCTGAGTTACTGGATCGTAACACGATGGTTAGCTTAAGCAAACCCGGTTCTTCTCCTTCTCTTAAATCCTAGTTTGGAGGGACAGAGAATCCAGCCCCGAAAGGGAAGGCCGTCGGGGGTCCTAAGAGAGCTGTGTTTGGAGAGCTTACCAACTTTCCCGCTGCACCGGTCAACAACGCCAAGGTAATGCGGGGGGGCAGGCTTTGTGGTGGGGTCCAATAGTATCAGTGTTTCCCAACCCAGTCCTCCAGGACCCCCTATCCTGCAGATTTTCTCTGCAACCGGGAATAGGTAACCTGTTTGTAGTTATTCAACCAATCAGCATTGACGCTTGTCAGCCGTCGCACACCTTGCATAATTAAGTGCTGCGAGATGATTGGTCGAGTAAGTACCTGTGCAGGGTTACAATGAAAATCTGCAGGATAGGGGGGGGGGGTCCTGGAGGACCGGGTTGGGGAAACGCTGCTGCAATAGTGAACGCCTGCGTTTTGTTCAAACGCGTCTCGCCGAATTTATCTCCTCCAGAAAAATGTGCCGGCCAAAGTCGCGACCAGGTCTTCCCTCAAACAAAGAAACAAGCAGGCCGCGGTCCAGCTCGTGCGTCCTCCGAAAGCGGACGAACTTCCGGTCCCCTCCGTCCCAGAGGAGCCGGCCGACGTGTCTATGAAAGAAGAGGAACTTTGCCAGGCCTTTTCTGACGCGCTCCTGGACGTGGAGGACATCGACGAGAACGACGCGGATATGCCACAGCTGTGTTCTGAATACGTCAAGGACATCTACGTTTACCTACGGAGCCTAGAGGTAGGCTGTGCAGAAACTCTGATTGTACCTGTCGGTCACTAAGCATGTGGTGTTTTTTAAAAAAAACACTTGAACTGTTTCCATAGGAACAGCAGGCTGTACGACCCAAATACATGCAAGGTTACGAAATCACCGAGCGCATGCGTGCCCTCCTCATTGACTGGCTGATTCAAGTTCACTCCAGGTTCCAGCTGTTGCAGGAGACCCTTTATCTCACCGTTGCCGTGCTGGATCGTTTCCTCCAGGTAGGAGCCGACGCCTTGCATCTCCTCCCGGCTTTGTGTGAACGATGTTGTGGCATGACCTTGACTCTCTCTCTCTGAAATGCACCGCAGGTCCACCCGATTTCACGACGGAAGCTGCAGCTGGTCGGCGTGACTGCCATGCTTGTGGCTTCAAAATATGAGGAGATGTACTGCCCGGATGTTGGGGACTTTTCCTACATCACAGACAACGCCTTCTCCAAGGCTCAGATCCTGGAGATGGAGCGAGTTATTCTGCAGCAGCTCAACTTCGACCTGGGGCGCCCTCTGCCACTACACTTCCTGAGGAGGGCTTCAAAAGCGTCCAATGTGAGTTTCTCTGCCTGTGGCACACAAACCCCAAGAAATGTGCACGAATCCTGGCGCTCCAGTAGCCGCTGGCAAGTGCGGTTGTAAGTCTGACTGCAGGTCTTGCTTTGGCTTGTGTCCCGTCTTAACAGTGTAATGTAGAGAAGCATATGCTCGCCAAGTATCTGATGGAGCTCACCCTCCTGGACTACGACATGGTGCACTACCGACCCTCGGAGATCGCTGCAGCCTCCCTGTACCTTGCCCAGTTGCTGCTTGATGAACTGCCTTGGGTAGGTTGACTGCTTGTCTCTGTAAACCTGCTTGCCATGATCACCCGTTTCAATGCAGTGACTAAACGGATTGCTGCTTTTGCAGTCTTCCACACAGAGGCACTACACGACATATGACGAAAACCACCTGAAGCCGATTGGGCAGCTCATCGCGAAGAACGTTGTGATCGTGAACGAGGGGAAAACCAAGTTCCAGGTGAGCTGGGGGGGATAAAAGGCAGCGTAACCTGACGACATGCTGGCTCTCGTCTAACCCTTGTCCTCTCCTACAGGCTGTCAAGAGCAAGTATTCGAGCAGCAAACTGATGAAGATCAGCCTCACTCCCCAGCTCAAGTCTTTTGTGGTGACCAACATGGCTGCTCCCCTTCTCAAACCCTGAAAATCCTTTTTTTTTTTTCTTTATTTTTTAAAGGTTTTGTTTTTTTTTACCTGCACTTTATTTTAGCAAGACCTTACTTTTTGCGGAAATTGGTTTTTAATAAATCCTATATTCAAATATTGGTGTTTAGAGCCCATCGACTTTCAAATGTCAATTTGAGATTGGCATTTCAAATTTGAAACTAGTTCATACGTCTGAATTTAAGTTTGGTGGATTTGCTGCAGGTGTCTCACAGGACCTGCATATTGCGTTTGACGTTTCGGCTGTCTGGGACGGTCCACTCTATGGCTTGATTTGGGTTTTTTTTTTTTTTTAAATATATTGTGGATCTAGAAACCCACTGTGCTTGACAAATTCTACCTCGTAGCCTAGGGTGACGTGCCTTTTTTTTTTTTATACCTTTAGAGAATAAAGGCTGAACATTTTTGCTCAGGCTTCTGGTTTACCTGCTTCACTACAGCCCCGGCCATGTGGCTGCTGTCCACTGTCAGGACATGTTGCCAAGTAACTCTGGGACAGTCCATATCAGGGCTCTGCTCAATATAAATTTTGTATCAAATCTAAAATTACTTCCCCACTTTCTAAATTTGCAGGGAAATCTGTAACCATGGCAACACACACTTGTTCTTGACCATGTGACTACCAGCTTGTTACGTATTGCTTTTTATCAGTGCTCGAAAGAACAAAATAAAATGGACCGGGTTTCTTTTCACCATTTTATTACCAGAAAGTGTTAAGCTGACGTGTTGTGTGGAGTTTAAATTCGAGGAGGGTGGGGTTTAATTGAAGCGGACTCTCCGCATGGAGCCCACCATGTTGCCCTGACTCCCCCAGTCTGATGAGCTGTTGTAGTCGCGTTTCTCCAGAACGTAATGGGGACCCCTGTAGTTTGGCTCCTGGTAGACCACCCACCTGTGAAGACATCACAAGTTAGAGGCCATTCGGTCACGTCCATGAGGGAGGTTTTCTACCTGGGACATCAGGTGGGCTGTGATGACCTACCCAGCAGTACCGGCTGGACTCGAGGGTGTGACAGAACTAGGATGTGGTACATGGAGCCTATGATGTAATTTATGGGGGGGGTCAGGGGGGACGTGTCCCCCTCAATATTTAGAAGAGGTGAATTTGCCCCCCCCCCCCAAAAAAATATATCATGAATGATAATGTTACCTCCCTTGCCAAAAAAGGTAAAATAACAACACAGACAGTCGCACTACTTAAAATGTCATTCATACTTGTTTTCCAACGATGTCCTACACCCCTATGCTTGGACCATACCACTTTAACCTTGCCACTGGGATTGCCCACCTCGTTGCTGTCTTGCGGTTGCCCCTGACAACAAGGAGAGCGGAGCATGAATGATGGTGTAAGTAATGTAGCTAGCCAGCTTGCTTGTCTAGCCCAGTACACCACCCTTTCTTACCTTTGGGGTGTCTTGAGTTAGATTTTCTTACGTATTTCCGGATGAATTATAGCCTTATCTAGTTTATAACTTGTGTTTGGGGTTATCAATTCAGACCCCCACGACCTAGCTAGCTAGCGCTTGCTAACAGCAGCCCCTAGACGTTTATGTTAGCTTAAATGAACTTGAACTGATAATTTCAGGCACATGAGATAACATGATGGGTACATCTACTAACTATAGTGACTATAGGCTAGCCTATCTGAAAGCTGTTTTTTTTTTACATAAGACATTCCCACAATAACTTGATGTAGAAAAAGAGCAAATTGGTGCACACAAATTCACCAGAATGCAGGAAATTAAATGTGTGATGCTCAAAATTTCCAGGGGGAAGACCCCCCACTAAATGTGTCCCCCCTCCCCAATGTTCAAGTGCAACTTACTGAGCGTATTGTACGATGCCACAGTTTTGTTCAAATATTCATAAAGCCAAAATTAACCCGTTAAGGCTAATGACTGGCTTGAGGCCAATATTCCCCACAGTCCGGAGTGAAAATGTCTGAGGCTACCTTCAAACTGGGTGTAAGTCAGGAGTGAGTCAATGCTCGCGCCGGTTCCTCACACTGTTTGGGGTATCCAGCCTCGGTTAATCCAGATCAGGTATTTCATTTTGCTGACCAGTGCGGACTGGACAGTCTTAACCACGAGGGCTTGCCTCGTGGGTTTTCTTAATTTAGCCCCTGTTTTTAGCCAAATGTGGTGTTTTCAGGGTCGGCGACGGCCATTCTCCACCGTCCCCACATGACCCCGTGACCTCGACTGCGACTGGCCATGACACAAACTGGACAAAGAGACCAGCGCTCATGAAAGACCGCGTTGAGCCACAATGAGTCACTGTCCCAACACCTGCATGAGTTCACGGAAACACAAGAGATGCATTACTTTCGACACAGCACACACACACACACCTCACACACTCATGTGGACCAGGAAGGCCGGGCCGCTGTGCAGATGTCCGGCTTTGGGCCGAGGGGCGGTTCTTTGTGTGTGTGTTGGGTTGTTGTGTTGCTTTTATTACAACCTGTGATATGTGCGGTCGTCACCTCACTGCGAAACACACCGAGCGACACTGCCGGTCTGACTTGTAAAAGCAACCGTAGTAAGTCGAGTCCCCGACCCCCCCCCCCCCCCGACTCATCCCACAACACTCACGCTCCCCCCAGGACGCGGATGGAGGCGGCCCGGTTGAGGCTGTAGCGGCTCATCAGGTTGGGGATGTCGTCCTGGATCTCCGTCTTCTTCCCGGAGAAGCCGGCCCTCTCAAAGAGCTGGGCCCGGGGCGGGCTGTTCTCCTGCAGCCGGGAAAACACAGCGACACGTGACGGAGGACTGGACAGAGGAGTTCCTCTCTTAACTTATTCAACCCCAGAACCTGGACCACCCACCCCCCCCCCACACACACACACACACAATGGGCCGCTGGTTTCAGGGCATGTTGACCGAGGTCCGGTCCAGTCCTTTAGACTTTCTCCCTGTTTATATCAGGACGGCTGAATCGCTGGATATAAAACCACTTCTCTCACTTTCACAGTCTGCAACTCCTTCAGTTCACATTTACTTGTTTTCGTCATCGTTCTATTTTAATTTCTCTTGTTTTTAAGATTTTATCGATGTTCTCTGACTAACTTGGCTCTATGTGTGCTCCTTACTTGTGCCTGTCACTTTTTCTGCAGCACGATACCAATCACAACTCCTTACTTACTTGTGAGTAAGTGTGTTTGGATGTGTCAGCATTTTGAGGTACGAGGATACCTTCATCGGGTCTAAGGCTAGCCCTGTCTTTAGTTTCCTTCTGGTCTAAGACTAGCCCTCCATCCATCCATCCATCCATTTATCCTGCTCTCAGGGTGGCGGGGATGCTGGAGCCTATCCCGGCCTTCACTGGGCGGCAGGCGGGGAGACACCCTGGACAGGCCGCCAGGCCACCACAGGGCCATACTCATGTACTTGGGTACATAACTTGGGTTCATGCCCCCATATTTCCTGTTCCACCCCCTTGTGTGAAACAGCCTGTCTGTGTTTCTTTGTCCATACAAACTGCAGTGTGTGTGTGTGTAAAGACATCATGCCTCACCTGTCTGACAGCACGGACGGAGGCGATGTGGTCCACCTGAGCGCACCACTTGTCGTAACAGTTGTACTCCCCCCGGTCCGACATGTCCCACAGGTACTGACGGCCCCGGAAGTTCTCGTGTTCGTAGCCTATCCATCTTCATGGGACCAAGGGAGGGCAGAAAAGCGCTCTGGTTAACCATAAGGACCGCTTTGCTGGGGGTCTAAAAGCAGCCGAGGGCGGGGTCGCGCCTTTGTCCTTGTAAAGAGGTTGCACGAGGAGCATTTTAAGACACGATGCCCTTGATCGGTGGTTCTCAATCAGGTCCTCGGGTACCACCGGTACTGCTGGTTTTCTATTCTACCAGGTAGTTCCTGACATTCACCCGCTGTCCCAGTTACCTCAGCCTCCAACCAGCAGGGTTTTAGACCCTGAACAACAGGCTAATGTGATGAATTACCTGGCAGAATAGGAGACCGGCAGCGGCGGTGGAACCTGACTGAGAACCACCACACTAGACCAGAGCTGGCAGGGGCAACCGGGTGTCATGGAGGGCCAAGAGTCTACATCTTCTCCTTCCATCCAGGAACAAAACCAGCTGATTTCACTGGTTCGGTTTAGGGCGCGCTTATCGTTGAACTGTCTGGTTGGAAAGAAAAGCTGCACACTCTTGGTCCTCCATGACACCCAGAATCCCAGGTCTGCGGCGGACTGTAAACGTTTAGCACAAAAATGTGTCTTGCCTAAATGTGACAGCGGCCGGGATTGAGACCCGATGGAGGCGGTTCGAGCGATCCTCCTTCAAATATTTTTCGAGGCGTCTTGGGTCTGTTTACAACAGAGATTTTCAGGCGAGCCACCAGATTGAATCAAGACTCGTTTTTATGCCGGGCGTACTAGAACACTGCGCAGGACCAGGGCCTCGATTAATAAGCCTTCTTATGTGCAAACTCGCTCTTACTCACAGAAGTTTTTAGCGTTCGAGAGCTGTCTTAGAGACGGCGAGCAAAGTCTGATGTTTATCGGAGACGCCGGTGTTGGCCAGCTGGCGTCTCCGGTCAGGGGTTGTCTTCTCTAGGAGACAAACCACAGACCTAAATGTTCCATAACCGTGCAAGAGCATCGTTTGTGGTGTCGCGGTTGGGGATTTGTCCTTAGTTTTGTTCTCTGACTTTTATAAATGAGGCCTCTGGTGTTTATCTCCCCAACACCACTTCCAACCACTAGATAGACTCACCTCCACCTCCACCAACTGCATATTAACCACACCAGAACTATCATCCATCCATTACCCAAACCGCTTATCCGGCTCTCAGGGTCACGGGGATGCTGGAGCCTATCCCAGCAGTCATTGGGCGGCAGGCGGGGAGACACTCTGGACAGGCTGCCAGGCCATCACAGGCCCCCACCCCACCCCACATACCTAGGGACAATGTAGTATGGCCGAGTCACCTGACCTACATGTCTTTGGACTGTGGGAGGAAACCGGAGCCCCCGGAGGAAACCCACATGGAGGACGACCCGGGATGACCCCCCAAGGTTGGACTACCCCGGGGCTCGAACCCAGGACCTTTGTGCTGTGGGGCGGCCATGCTAACCGCTGCGCCACCGTGCCGCCTACATCAAAACTAGAACGTTGCATTTCATATTCACATGTTACTTTTCAGCGACGACACCAACCGCCGCTGCTTCTCCACCAGAACCAGAACCACAACTTCTCAGTCTACTGTGTTTAACTGTACCCTCTTTCTTTACATGGCCGCTGCTGTACATGTCGCTGTTTGAACAAGCTCGCGACCGAGATCTCACTACCCGCGAGCCCGTGTGGCCAGCAAGCCCCCTCTGTGCGCGCGGTCAGAGGACGACTTCTGACCTTTTGCAGTGTGGCGTACGTGTCGCCGGGTGGCGCTGCAGGCCGGACTTACGCTCCGCTCTCCACCTGCACAGAGTTACATCTGTCCGGGAAGTTCTTCTCGCTCAGCCGCGGGCAGTCGGAGCTCAGGTCCAGACGCCTGCCCGCAAAGTTCCGCTGCTCGAAAAGAGTCACCTGCCATCACAAACACACAGGAAATGAGAGGATGAATGAATGAATGAATGAATGAATGAATGAGATGATAAACGGCTGAAAAAACGGCGAATGAGGGGGAAATGACAGATGAGAGAATAGATGAAAAAAATAGAAAAGGGGAAAATGAAAGGTTTGATGACGAATAAAAGACGAAAATAAACGAAAGTAGGGAGAATAAATGAGGGGATAAATGCACACACACACACACACACACACACACACACAAAATCCTGCAGTTTTATCCCACAAACTGTGAGACGGATTTAAAACGGTTTACTTGGCTTTATCATGATACGAGAGATAAAGACAGGGGCTATTATTTTTGGGCTCATCCAGTGGTCCTTGTGTTGAGATCAGCGGTGCACGTTTTTTCCCCTTATTGACCATCAGTGTTTCTCAACCGGGGGTCCGCGGACCCCTAGTGGTCCGTGGTGTAATTGCAAGGGGTCCGTGAAAATAAAATATCTTTAAAAAAAAGATCCTATGACATTTATAGAAATAGGATTATTTTACTCAAATGTGACTGAGACCTTTATCTACCTAAACTATAAAGGGTAACAGGACTTTTTTCTCTAATTACCTCTGTTTCACAAGTGTAATTTATTGTATTTTAATAAGAGATCTCGCTCCCGTTTGCATTGTTAAAAGTTACTGCATAAAAATTCTGGTTTGTTACATATATCTGAAAGTTACTGAATACATATTCTGTTTTGTTAACTATATCTAAGTTACAACTGAAAGCTCTTATTTTTGCCCCAAAGAGTGAAGAAATGCTATAATGCAATTTAAAATGCAGTTTCTACTGTTTGTATCAAATTGCCCCCCCCCCAAGATCAGCTGGAGGGGTCCTCAGGGTAGATCAAAAATACGCAGGGGGTCCAGGACCCCAAAAAGGTTGAGAACCACTGGACTAATTGACAAGTTGCTGATTTGCGAAATATGATCCTTTACGTCCAACTCATGCCCGAATACGTCGCCGCCGTGCGCATGCGCGACTCACACCTACGGCTGGCTCGGCTCGAGCAGCGGCATGCTCAAACGAACTTGGAATAATCCGAAACACGTGAAAGTTATAAAGGAACATCCACCCAACCGTCCAACCCTCCATCCGTCCATCCATTTAAACCTCCATCCATCCATCCATCCAACCCTCCATCCATTATCCAAACGCTCATCCTGTTCTCAGGGTCGGCGAGAATGCTGGAGCCTACCCCAGCCGTACGATAATTTTGCCCTCTGTACGATCAATAATGACCAAATTATCGTACATAATGGGACTTTTTGTCATTATTGATCGTACAGAGGGCACAGTGATCGTATAAATACGACAATTATCGTACATCTGGCAACACGCCGGGGCCGCAAGGGCGTCACAGCGCAGTACCGTTAAACCGCCGGCTACCAACGCGGGTATGGTGGCTGATGGCGAAGTTGTCCTTCCGGTTAGCGACAATCCATTTCCGCCTGGTTTCCGCATCGGAGGGAAGCGCGTGAAAACTAAGTGCTTTTGTTGTCCTTACTGGAGGCTCGGCACAAAGGCACACAGCAATGCTCAGCTGTCGTGCTGTCGGTATGTTGAAACTGAAACTTCTTTTTCTTTTTCTTAATCCAAAACACGTGAACGTTATACTGGAACGACTTCCTCTATTTTGCGGTCGAAACAGGAAGTGTTATTTTTTAACTGGAAGCGCTCTCGTTGCTGCCTGAGCTCAGTCAACCGTAGATTTGAGGCGCACATTTGTGGGCGTAAACGGCTTGCCCAGATTTATTGTATTATGAAACTAAAGACAGGGCTAGCCTTAGACCAGAATGAAACTAAAGACAGGGCTAGCCTTAGACCAGAATGAAACTAAAGACAGGGCTAGCCTTAGACCAGAATGAAACTAAAGACAGGGCTAGTCTTAGACCAGAATGAAACTAAAGACAGGGCTAGCCTTAGACCAGAATGAAACTAAAGACAGGGCTAGCCTTAGACCAGAATGAAACTAAAGACAGGGCTAGCCTTAGACCAGACTGAAACCAAAGACAGGGCTAGCCTTAGACCAGAAGGAAACTAAAGACAGGGCTAGCCTTAGACCAGAAGGAAAATAAAGACAGGGCTAGCGTTAGACCAGAAGGAAACTAAAGACAGGGCTAGCCTTAGACCAGAAGGAAACTAAAGACAGGGCTAGCCTTAGACCAGAATGAAACTAAAGACAGGGCTAGCCTTAGACCAGAATGACACTAAAGACAGGGCTAGCCTTAGACCAGAATGAAACTAAAGACAGGGCTAGCCTTAGACCAGAATGAAACTAAAGACAGGGCTAGCCTTAGACCAGAAGGAAAATAAAGACAGGGCTAGCGTTAGACCAGAAGGAAACTAAAGACAGGGCTAGCCTTAGACCAGAAGGAAACTAAAGACAGGGCTAGCCTTAGACCAGAAGGAAACTAAAGACAGGGCTAGCCTTAGACCAGAAGGAAAATAAAGACAGGGCTAGCGTTAGACCAGAAGGAAACTAAAGACAGGGCTAGCCTTAGACCAGAAGGAAAATAAAGACAGGGCTAGCCTCAGACCAGAAGGAAACTAAAGACAGGGCTGGCCTTAGACCAGAGGGAAACTAAAGACAGAGCTAGCCTTAGACCAGAAGGAAACTAAAGACAGAGCTAGCCTTAGACCAGAATGAAACTAAAGACAGGGCTAGCCTCAGACCAGAATGGTGCAAAGCAAACTTTGTGGGTGCAAGTGCAAGTTTATAGTAAACTTGTTCGTATCGTGCGAGGGTCCGCCTAGGAGGCTGCACATCCACAGACTGACAGGCAAAATGTAGTTATTTGGTGTGTGTGTATATATATATATATATATATATAGAGAGAGAGAGAGAGAGAGAGAGAGAGAGAGAGAGAGAGAGAGAGAGAGAGAGAGAGAGAGAGAGAGAGAGAGAGAGAGAGAGAGAGAGAGAGAGAGCGAGAGAGAGGTGCATGGATAAGTAGACACGTTGGTCCTTGAATAACGGGTCGGGCCCTTTAGTCGACTGGTTAAAGGTGTCGCTTGCGGAGTGGGAGCCACGGGTTCGCGTCCCGGTTGTGGCGACGGTCTCCCAGACTGCCTCTCGCATTCGCTGCAGTATAGTAGGTTGAGCACTGCATATCGAAAGCTTTTTTATTATTATTTCCCGTTCAAATGACTTGGGCGCTGCACAGAAGTCTTATATAATGACAGGAGAAACACTGGTTTTTCTGTCCGCTGCTAACCTCCACTCTACTGGGTCTGTCAGCCTGGTCATTTCTGTGCAGTTATGGTCAAGGAGTGGTTGCGGGGATTCAAAACCTTTGAAAACCCTGTTTTTACACCGTAACCGAGCGTAACCCTTACAAACAAATAAATAGTACACTGTGGAGTTAGAAAACAACGAGACGGGAGACGTGAGAGTCGACGTAGTCGAGGTAGTTTACTAGCTCCAACTTAGCGTGTCATACATTCGACAACGACGCTGAACCGTGAACCGGAAGCGGAAGTGCATTATCTGACCCCTCGCCTCTTCCCTTAAAGGTACACCGTCCTCTTAGGCGAACGTCTCCCGTTATATAGATGTGGGTCACCACAATACTTGAATTTCATTTTATTAAGTAAACCTAAATAAACTTCAAGTCAAGTTCAACTATATGTACTAGTTGTATACTTGAGTGTAATTGTGTTTAGTATATCTCTGATAAGTACTTAAAAGGTAAACTGAAAGTATACGTACTGATTTTTAGTATACTAATAGCCCGCTTGGATAAACTACTTGTTTGTAAGGGAACTCCTCAGCTGGTTTGACCCCGAAGTCCAAACACCGGAGAAGAGGAGACCCGCCTGGTGGGGATCTGCTCTCTGGTGAGTGCCCTCTTCTAGCTTTCATGTTTAACGTAAAAAAATTTTCAACTTGGTTTTGGTAGCAGACTCACCCTTCCACTGGAGCCGTAGAAGGCACGTTGGAGAACAGACCCCAGCTTGCTGTGGACAGATATCAACAAAACAATGTGTCATCATCATCATCATCATCATCATCATCATCATGCACACATTCAGCCAAACACTTTACTGAGTAATATTAACCAGCTAAATGTACACGAGGACACGTCAGACAGCCGCAGAGACATACTGGATCTCATATCTGAAGCTCTTCACGATTTTATGACAATTTAGTGATTTTTTCCCCCCCAGTGATTTTGAATTGCAAATATTCAGTTCTCTTATTTACAGTTATAAATGGACTTTTTAGAAGTGTAAGTAATAATTGCTGTGTTTTAAGTGTAAGACCAAAGCCAGTAAAAGCTAATGTGTGTGTGTGTGTGTGTGTGTGTGTGTGTGTGTGTGTGTGTGTGTCGTCTGCTCTGCCACCAGAACTCAGAATGATTCAGGAAACTGGCGACGGAAGAGGCGGAAACGGTGTTTTTGGACGGGGGACGTTTCGGCCCCGCGGGCCCGGCTGGCTGGCTGGCGCACGGCGGTCTCAACGTACCTGGTTTGTTGGGCTAATCCTGGGACCTTAGTAAAGATGTTCATGTCAGCTCTGCGGGCCCAGAAAAAAGGCCCTTAAATACAGGAAGTTCAGGTGGGCCAACAGGTACTAGAAAGCTCACACCGCAATGCGGACCTGAGCATCATTGATATGCTAAACACCCAATACTGTTCACACACACACACACACACACACGCATGCACACACTGAACAACTAAAATACATATGTGTACAGATGTACAAACACTTGAAAAACACTACACACACTACCAGTGTGGACACACACACACACACACACACGCACACACACACACACACACACAATGCATGGCTGCATGTAAAGGTGTGAACACAGAGTGCAGTGCCAACAGTTTTGGCTTTGAACAATTCAGCGATTTTGTCCCGACAATGCTTTTCCCGTGCCGTATAATAGCTGTATTCACTGTGGAGCCTCTGACACAAACTGAATAGGGGAGAAACTCTGAGCACCAAGTGTGGCTCCCGTCCTGTATGTTTAGGGGCAAACCCACGGCTGTTCAGAGCCCGGCATGCGTCCAAGCGACAGGACGGGTCCGCGCGAGGGACCGCGGACAACTCGGCGGCTGCCGTTTCCTCTCTGAATGAGTTCTAAATGTAATTTCGTGACCCGAACAACGTTCACAGTTTAGCCCCCCCACCACCCACCCCGCCCCCCGGTATAAATGTCTGCTGATTTCTGACGTGCAGAACTGTGTGTATCCCCCGTGCCGTGTGTCGTATCACGCCCAGCGGGCGTCCGAGCAGAATGAGCCGTCGGCGAGACTGATCGTTGCTAATTAGGCGATGAGGAGTCAAATTAAAGGCGCTTTGTGGTCTTTCTTGTTTGCTCATGGGTTTTATTTTCGGCGACGGCGGCGAGAGAGGAATCGCGGGCGGAGATCTGGAGCTCTTTTATCGGCCTTCTCCGTGACTTTAGGAATCATCTTGATTCCCCCCCCCCCACCCCCACAATGTGGCCTTTCTACCATTTATTCTATGACACCCCCCCCCCATTGTGAAAACATAAAGCTGCTGATACAAAGCCTTAGCAGGAAAAATAAATAAAGGCCGATCTGCAAGTGAACTCCCTGACATGAACTTTGCTTACAGTGTCAAAATGCCTCCTTGTTCCAAAAGATCTGTTTGGCCAGCACATTACCATCACACTCCACTGAGTCCCAATGGAGCTGCTGTTTTGGGGCCACATGGTTCAGTGGAACGTGGAAAACCTGCTGGAGGCTTCAGCCCGCTTTGTTTGGTGAAACCCGCTGGTTTGTCGGCGGACACATGTGGGAATGGACTAGATCCAGAGGCCTGTGGACCTTTCTTGCATTTTGGAGTCGTTTTCAGCGGAGACAAATGCAGGCGGTGACCCAGGTAGACGTCTATATGTGGTCGTGGGGGGCGGAGGCCGACAGAAGCCTTTTGAGGGACGAGGGGATTGGCCTCCTATCTGTTCATTTCTCTATTTATGTGTTTATCTGTTTAATTTTCACACCACTGGAGATAAAGAGTAGCTGGAAAATGTCGCTCATAGTAACCATGCTGGACAAGCTGTCTTATTTTCTGTCTCTGATAGCATTCTGTGTTAGCGTGTCCAACAGCTGGTTGAAATGAAGCCAGGTAGTTTCCACCTGGACGCAACCGAGGGTTCCCAGTGGACCGTCAGGGATTCGTCCTTAAGTCGTAGGATTTGTTAGGATGTGTCGCTCAGCGCCTCTGGCAGATAACAGATAACGCTTTCGTGTGAGTTTTGACCGAGCAGCGAAAAAAACTCAAACTGTGATCTTGACATTTCTCTTTGTGTCGTGGCTGACCTTTGACCTGTCAATCACACACCTGCCTTGGAAAAGATTTGACTCGGATGGTTCTGTTTTACATTGAGGCTCGATACCGGCAATGGGTTGTTTTCCCTCTTTATATATTTATCTGGTCTACATTTGTTGTATCCTACAACACACTAAATGTCTGTGTGTCAGCCCTTCGTGTGTACTGTTGTGTTAATGTGTTGTTGTGTCTCTGTCCTCTATGTAGGTACAGTGTGTGTACATGTATGTGAGGCTCTGTGCAACAGGTGGAAACCAATATCCTCTCGTGGGACAAGTATCTATCTATCTATTTATCTATCTATCTATCTATCTATCTATCTATCTATCTGTCTGTCTGTCTGTCTGTCTGTCTGTCTGTCTGTCTGTCTGTCTGTCTGTCTGTCTGTCTGTCTGTCTGTCTGTCTGTCTGTCTGTCTGTCTGTCTGTCTGTCTGTCTGTCTGTCTGTCTGTCTGTCTGTCTGTCTGTCTATCTATCTATCTATCTATCTATCTATCTATCTATCTATCTATCTATCTATCTATCTATCTATCTATCTATCTATCTATCTATCTATCTATCTATCTATCTATCTATCTATCTATCTATCTGTCTGTCTGTCTGTCTGTCTGTCTGTCTGTCTGTCTGTCTGTCTGTCTGTCTGTCTGTCTGTCTGTCTGTCTGTCTGTCTGTCTGTCTGTCTGTCTGTCTGTCTGTCTGTCTGTCTGTCTGTCTGTCTGTCTGTCTGTCTGTCTGTCTGTCTGTCTGTCTGTCTGTCTGTCTATCTACGTATCTATCTATCTATCTATCTATCTATCTATCTATCTATCTATCTATCTATCTATCTATCTATCTATCTATCTATCTATCTATCTATCTATCTATCTATCTATCTGTCTATCTGTCTATCTGTCTGTCTGTCTGTCTGTAGCAGAAGGTGAGGTTTCAGTGGATTTCTCCTGTGTTCAGGTGTGACTGTTCCTCTCCTCTCCACGTCACCATGTTCCTGCGAGTCGTTCGGGCGCTTTGCTGCTGGTTGGTGTTGCTGGCGTGTGTGTCGGCAAGCGAAGACTTTGACTGGACCAAGAACGATCAAGGCTCCTTCTATTACGGCACTTTCCCCACCGGTATGAACACAGCACCGACACCCAAGCAGCGGGCGCGGACATCTGTCTCCAAGTGAACCAATAAAAATCGGGAATCAGGAACACTCAATTCGTCGTTTCCCCCAGCCCGCAGCAGTGCAACACAAAGACAAAAACACATATCCCAGAACCACAAGAACACACATATCCAAACTAAAACACATATCCTAACTACACAAAAAAAATCACTGTCCAGGAGAACAAACGCCAGCCAAGTTGACTGTCGGAACCGCCGGCCTGCACGGGCTAGCAGTTAGCTTAGCCTGCCCCGCTTGCACGTCCTGTCAGATCGCCCTCGGTGTTTCCTCTTCGGGTGCAGCCCCAGGCAGGGGCCGTGGTCCCTGGGCCCACAGGACGAAGCAGACCAAGCTCTCCCATTCGATCCAGCGCCATCTCTCCCAGCCAGACACCCTAAAAACACCTTAAAATCAGGGTGAAACACCTGAAAACCTGCTAAAAAAACCCTTGAAACCAGGGCTGAACCAGCCACAGGACCCTGGGGACATTTAGTGCCCACCACAATCGCCACCCCACCCCCCCTGATTAGTTTCCCAGATCAGCTGGTTTAATACATGGATGGAGTAAAGACACGGTTAGGGTTTTTACTGTCTGGACCGGGTTACAATCTAGAAAAAACTTTTTTCGTTTTTGTTTTTTGTGTCATTATAGCAAAATTTCCGAGGAGTTGTTTTAAAGTTCAAAGCCAGTTTATAATGAGACGAGCTAAATCTGTAGTGTGAGTTACGCTGCAGTGGACTAGTAATTGAGTTACAGTAAATTAAATCGCTGTGGTAATTAGAGTCACAAGTCCGTGTCCAAACACGTCTCTGCACTACAGACGGAGGACTGGTAGGGCCAAGATCCCTGATTGTCTGGTATCGCAAGACTATCTGTAATCAACACTTGTCCTGCATCTATAGGGGGCGTATTTTGAGCCCCTGCCACAGTCATGTGTACATTACATTACATGACATTACAGTCATTTAGCCGACGCTTTTATCCAAAGCGACTTACAATAAGTGCATCATTTAATGTAGGAAATCAGGAGAACTACTGGTCATCAGAGGTCATAAGTGCATCTAAACAAGCATCTAAGAGCAAAACCAGTGCTAAAGTAAAAGTGCAAGAAAGAGATTTTTTTAAAAAAAATTTTAATGAGTGAATACAATAAGTGCTAAGAGCAAGTAACAGGGTTGTAGTTCTTGAAGAGGTGAGTTTTCAACCTGCGCCGAAAGATGGGCAGCGACTTCGCTGTCCTGACATCAGTGGGGAGTTGATTCCACCACTGTGGCGCCAGGAGAGAACAGAGCCTCGACCGGGTCGATCGGCAGCAGGGGCCTCTGAGCGACGGGGCAACCAGGCGTCCCGAGGCAGCAGAGCGAAGTGGTCGGGCGGGGGTGTAGGGCTTGACCATGGCCTGGAGACAGGAAGGAGCTTTTCCTTTCACTGCCCTGTAGGCCAGCACCAGAGTCTTAAACTGGATGCGAGCAGCTACTGGGAGCCGGTGTAGGGACATGAGAAGGGGAGTTGTGTGGGAGAACTTAGGGCGGTTGAACACCAGACGAGCTGCAGCTTTCTGAACATGACCTTCAGAGTAGGTCACAGTGACTGATCAGCGGTGTGGTCTGCGGACCACAGCCCTGTGACGGTCTTCTGGGCCCGGTGCTGCTGCTGATCCAGCCACGCTGGAAACAACCTGACCGATGCTCTTCTGCCACAGGCTTCTCCTGGGGAGCGGGAAGCTCTGCCTATCAGACGGAAGGAGCCTGGAACGTCGACGGCAAAGGAATGAGCATCTGGGACACGTTTACCCGCAAGAAGGGCAAAATCTTGCTGAACGATACGGGAGACTCGTCCTGTGAAGGCTACTACAAGTTCAAGGTACCACTCAAAAACCAGCTTGGTGTTTGTCCAGAGGAAAAAACAGAACTGAAAAGTAAAACAGTAAAAGTTGAAAAGTGCTTTTCTGTCTACCGAGCCCTAGCGGTGCAACCATTTCAATTCTGGTGTCTTCATTTAACTTTGACAGGATGACGTCACCATGATGAAAGACATGAAGCTGAATCACTACCGTTTCTCCATCTCCTGGCCCAGAATCCTACCCAGCGGCCTCAAGGGTAATGCCACGTGTCAGACATCGACATTGCTTTTTTTAAAAATTTTGCCCCCCCCCCTCCCCCATTTCTCCCCAATTGTACCAGTCCAGTTACCCCACACTTCCGAGCCGTCCCGGTCACTGCTCCACCTGCCGGTCCGGGGAGGGCTGCAGACTACCACATGCCTCCTCCGATACATGTGGAGTCGCCAGCGGCTTCTTTTCACCTGACAGTGAGGAGTTTCCCCAGCGTGTGGGGGGATCACACTATTCCCCCCAGTCCCCCCACCGAACAGGCGCCCCCGACCGAACAGAGGAGGCGCTAGTGCAGCGACCAGGACACATACCCACATCCAGGCTTCCCGCCTGCGGACACGGCCAATTGTGTCTGTAGGGACACCCGACCAAGCCGGCGGTAACAGGGGGATTCGAACCAGCGATCCCTGTGTTGGTAGGCAACGTAGTAGACCGCTACGCTACCCGGGCGCCCAGACGTCGACACTTCTTCATGGATAATTAACTTTTTTCTACATGATGTTATGTTCATACAATTTTCTATGACAGTTATAAATCAAGGTCCTGGGTTCGAGCCCCGAGGTAGTCCAACCTTGGGGGTCGTCCCGGGTCGTCCTCTGTGTGGAGTTTGCATGTTCTCCCCGTGTCTGCGTGGGTTTCCTCCGGGGGCTCCGGTTTCCTCCCACAGTCCAAAGACATGTAGGTCAGGTGAATCGGCCGTACTACATTGTCCCTAGGTGTGAAAGTGTGTGTGTGTGTGTGTGTGTGGGGGGGGGGGGGGGGGGGGGCTGTGATGGCCTGGCGGCCTGTCCAGGGTGTCTCCCCGCCTACCGCCCAATGACTGCTGGGATAGGCTCCAGCGTCCCGGCAACCCTGAGTAAGGATAAGCGGTTTGGATGATGAATGAATGAGTTATAAATCAAGCAGTGAATTGTGAGTTCACTGACGGGGACTGTTGATTATTGTGGTCAAATTAAACGTGTAACGGGGTGTCGCTTCTTTCAGCCGACCACATCAACGAGAAAGGCATCAAGTATTATGATGAGCTGATCAACATGCTGCTGGACAGTAAGATCACACCCGTCGTGACGCTGTACCACTGGGACTTACCACAGGTACATCACACTAGCGCTGAGCTGAGCGTCCTCTGTTTTATCCGCCAGGTCACGTCACACTGTCAGCATGTCGACCAGAGTCGCCCCCTGTCCAACTTAGACATGACATAAATAACATAAGAAACGTGTAACGGAAAGTAAAAAGTGAGATACATAAGCACACCATGTTTGGAATAGGACAAGGTAGACCCTGGTGGAGAAGCTCTTTCTCTGTGTGTTTGCATCACGCAGATGTTGGAGGAGAAGTTCGGCGGGTGGCAGAACGTCAGCATGGTGTACTACTTTAACGACTTCGCCAACCTGTGTTTCGAAAGGTTTGGGAACAGGGTGAAGTACTGGATCACCTTCAACAACCCATGGGTACGTCTCTCATCGCAAGTTTAAAACTGGGAGAGACTCTTCTCACAGCTCTGTAAACACAAGTGGAATGTGCAGACGGATGACAATTAGAGGAAAACCTGAATACAGTAAGGGGGGTCCAGGGGTCTGCTATGCTGTGGGGGGCATTTTCCTGGCATGGTTTGGGTCCACTTGTCCCCTTAGAGGGAAGGGTCACTGCAGATCAATACAAAGTTATTCTGAGTGACCACCTTTATCCTATGATGAGACATTTCTGTCATCCTTTTTTAAAAAAAAAATGTTCTCCCTAATTGTACCCGTCCAATTACCCCACTCTTCCGAGCCGGCCCGGTCGCTGCTCCACCCCCTCTGCCGATCCGGGGAGGGCTGCAGACTACCACATGCCTCCTCCCATACATGTGGAGTCGCCAGCCGCTTCTTTTCACCAGTGCAGTGACCAGGACACATAGCCACATCCGGCTTCCCGCCCACAAACACGGTCAATTGTGTCTGTAGGGACGCCTGACCAAGCCAGAGGTAACACGGGGATCGAACTGGCGATTCTCGTGGTGACCGCCACGCTACCTGGATGCCCTGAAACATTTCTATCCTGATGGGAGGGGTCTCTTCCAGGATGACAATGCCCCCATCCACAGGGCACAAGGGGTCACTGGATGGGTTGATGAGGATGAAGATGATGTACATCACATGCTATGACCTTCACAGTCACCAGATCCCAACCCAGCTGAACACCTATGGGAGGTTTTGGACCGACGTGTTAGACAGCACTGTCCACCACCATCTTCTTCTGGAAGAATGGTGCTCCATCCCTCCAGTAGAGTTCAGAGACGTGTAGAATCTATAACAAGGAGCATTGAAGCTGTTCTGGGGGCTGGTGGTGGACCAACACCTTACCGAGACACTTGGTGTTGGGTTTTTCTGTAGTTGGTCATCCGTCTGTAGCTGCAGAATGTTTGGAAACGGGGCTTTACTGTATCGTGTCTTCAGTCAGTGGCGGTGGAGGGCTATGAGACAGGGGAACACGCACCTGGACTGAAGCTGAGAGGAACCGGGGCTTACAGAGCCGCTCACCACATCATCAAGGTAATGGAGCAGTTGGTGTGGTTCTCCATGTGTGCGATGTGTATCAGAGTAACAACTGTCCTTTTCAACAGGCCCATGCTAAAGTGTGGCACACTTATGACACTCAGTGGCGGAGCAAACAGAAAGGTAACACACAGACTGTTGGCTGCTTTCATTCAGGATACATGATATTCACTTTTTTGCCTGTATCCGATAACCCATCATTTCCATCTCAGCCAGTACCGATCCCGATCCCGCTACCGATATTTTTCATTTCATTTCCTTTCATTGCATCATGTGTCTTAGTTTCCACCAGTGCAGTTTATGTATTATTGAACTGTAAGTGTGATGCTTGGTGCAGACGCAGACGTCTATACAACACTGCATAATTATTTCATTAATGATTTTATTATTTTATTATTTATTTATTTAACCTGTCCTGAATTATCACTAAACACTACAGGGTTTTCACATGTCTGCATTCACTGAAGGGAGAAGAAGTTAATTATTTAAATTACTGACATGGAGGAAGCATGTCACATTTATTCTGGCATGGTTCAAACATCTTTGTTCTTACATTTGTTCTACAACAGACTGATCCTTAAAGCTGCACACTGTCACCCTAAGTCCACACTACTTGTGAATATCAAGTCCTCACTACTTGTTGTAAATATCAGCCCCTTTCAGTCGTCACCAGATGTTTCTAGAAATGCACATCAGGTTAGATTTAGTTGTATCCCTTCATCATAGGGTTGTAACTGTCACACTGACAGAAACAGTCCACACTGCAGACATTCCTTTGAAGGCTTTAGCGCCGCCTGTTTTTCCATCAGGGCCTGTCAGCATATACAGTGCATCCGGAAAGTAGTCACACCCCTTCACTTGTTATGTTACAGCCTTATTCCAAAATGGATTAAATTCCTTTTTTTTCTCATCAATCTACACACAACACCCCATAATGACAAAGTGAAAAAGGTTTTGTAGAAATTTTTGCAAATTTATTAAAAATAAAAAACTGAAATATTGCATGTACATAAGTATTCACACCCTTTACTCAGTACTTGGTTGAGGCACCCTTGGCAGCGATTACAGCCTCAAGTCTTCTTGGGTATGAAGCTACAAGCTTGGCACACCTATATTTGGGGTATTTCTCCCATTCTTCTCTGCAGATCCTCTCGAGCTCTGTAAGGTTAGATGGGGAGCGTCGCTGCACAGCTATTTTCAGGTCTTTCCAGAAATGTTCAATGGGGGTCAAGTCTGGGCTCTGGCTGGGCCACTCAAGGACACTCACAGACTTGTCCCGAAGCCACTCCTTCATTGTCTTGGCTGGGTGCTTAGGGTCGTTGTCGTGTTGAAAGGTAAACCTTCACCCCAGTCTGAGGTCCTGAGCGCTCTGGAGCAGGTTTTCATCAAGGATCTCTCTGTACTTTGCTCCATTCATCTTTCCCTCGATCCTGACTAGTCTCCCAGTTCCTGCCACTGAAGAACATCCCCACAGCATGATGCTGCCACCACCATGCTTCACTGTAGGGGTGGTATTAGCAAGGTGATGAGAGGTGCCTGGTTTCCTCCAGACGTGACGTTTGGCATTCAGGCCAAAGAGTTCAATCTTGGTTTCATCAGACCAGAGAATCTTGTTTCTCATGGTCTGAGAGTCCTTTAGGTGCTTTCTGGCAAACTCCAAGCGGGCTGTCATGTGCCTTTTACTGAGCAGAGGCTCCCATCTAGCCACTCTACCATAAAGGCCTGATTGGTGGAGTGCTGCAGAGATGGTTGTCCTTCTGGAAGGTTCTCCCATCTCCACAGAGGAATGCTGAAGCTCTGTCAGAGTGACCATCGGGTTCTTGGTCACCTCCCTGACCAAGGCCCCTCTCCCCCGATTGCTCAGTTTGGCTGGGCGGACAGCTCTAGGAAGAGTCCTGGTGGATCCAAACTTCTTCCATTTACGAATGTTCGAGACCACTGTGCTCTTCGGGACCTTCAAAGCTGTAGACATTTTTTTGTACCCTTCCCCAGATCTGTGCCTCGATACAATCCTGTCTCGGAGGTCCACAGACAACTCCTTTGACTTCATGGCTTGGTTTCTGCTCTGACATGCACTGTCAACAGTGGGACCTTATATAGACAGGTGTGTGCCTTTCCAAATCATGTCCAATCAATTGAATTTACTACAGGTGGACTCCAATCAAGATGTAGACACATCTCAAGGATGATTGGTGGAAACAGGATGAACCTGAGCTCAATTTTGAGTGTCATAGCAAAGGGTGTGAATACTTATGTACATGCAATATTTCAGTTTTTTATTTTTAATAAATTTGCAAAAGTTTCTACAAAACCTTTTTCGCTTTGTCATTATGGGGTATTGTGTGTAGATTGATGAGGAAAAAAATGAATTTAATCCATTTTGGAATAAGGCTGTAACATAACAAAATGGGGGGAAAGTGAAGGGGTGTGAATACTTTCCGGATGCACTGTATATATATATATATATATATATATATATATATATATATATATATGAATTTCGTTAAACGAAACACACAACGGAAACACTCAACGGTAGGAAAAGTGTTAAACAAATAAGGAGCAAAATAATTCAGTGATTTGAGTAAATTTGAAAAAATTAAAAAGAAAAATTAAAAGAAAAATATAAAATAAAAAATAGAAATAAATAAAATAAAAAATAAATTTACTTGAATCACTGGATTATATATATGTGTGTGTGTGTGTGTGTGTGTGTGTGTGTGTGTGTGTGTGTGTGCGCGTGTGTGTGTGTATATATATAGCGTTTTTTTTTCTTCAGAAACCGTCAATGGTGTTGATAAGAGTGCTCAACTAATGAGGAGTGGAATATCAATATTGATATATATTGTAACGTGCATGGATAAGAAGACACGCTGGCCACTGGCTGGCGGGTCGTTACAGTATATATATATATATATATATATATATATATATATATATATATCCGGGAAGGGGAAAAGAGGAAGACCAAAGAGGAGGTTTATGGATGTGGTGAGCGAGGACATGCAGGTGGCTGGTGTGACAGAGGAAGATGCAGAGGACAGGAAGGGATGTGCTCTGCTGTGGCGCCCCCTAACGGGAGCAGCCGAAAATAGTAGCAGTAGATATACCGGAAGCGGTGTGGGAAGATGGCGGCGCGAACTCACGGTTGCAGCGGCTTCACCCAGTACCGACCATGCAGTGTCTTTGTCCATGTCTACGTCTAAGTTTGTGTCGTTCGTGAAGTTTTTATTTTGATCTTAGATTTTATTGCTTTCTTTTTCGTTTAATGGCTGGGAGAGCTAGTGTTGGATCGGCTGGGAGAGCTTGGTCTGTCGCGTCCGGTGGGCCCAGGGACCACGGCCTTGCCTGGAACTGCGCACGAAAATGAAGCACCAAGGGCGGTCTGACGTGGACGGCGGCCTCGCCTAGCGTTGGCTGTGTTTTAGTGTCGTCGTGTGGAGGGGGGGAGGTGTGTCGAAGGTGTCTGGCTGGGAGAGCTGGCGTTGGATCGGCTGAGGGAGCCTGGTCTGCCGTGTCCGGTGGGCCCAGGGACCACGGCCCTGCCTGGAGCTGCACCCGAAGTAGAGGAGGCACAGAGGGCAGGCTAAGCTAACTGCTAGCCCACGCAGACCAGCAGTTCCGACAGTCATCCTGGCTGGCCTTCGCTGGCTTTTTGGACTGTGTTGCACTGAGTGGACTGGGTTGTTATCTGTTGGTGTGTTGTTGTTGTTGTTGTTGTTGGTGGTGGTGTCGTTTTTGGATGTGTGTTTTTATCTTTCTTTTCTTTTGTGTATGCAAGTACATGAAAGAAATGACAACAAATTGTTCCTTATTCCTGATATGTATGTATATAATGTATATAATCCAGTTAGTCAAGTAAATTCCTTATGAGACAGTACAGGCCTGTTTCATGCTATAAGCAATCATCAGCTGTCATTATATGATTGCTTATAGCATGACACAGGCTTGTACTGTCTCATAAAGAATTTACTTGACTAACTGGATTATTTTGCTCCTTATTTGTTGAGCACTTTCCCTATCGTTGAGTTTTTTTTAACAATAATATATATATATATATATATATATATATATATATATATATATGCGTCATCACATCAGTTCAACACATTAAGCATAATTCTGATGTCTGTCCTGGTACTGACAGTGTTTTTAAGTGGTTATTTTACTGACAGAACATTGAAGTTGTATTGGGCCCTGTGGTGTCTGTGTAGGCCTGATTGGTATCTCCCTCTCTGCTGACTGGGGAGAACCGGTGGACATCACGGACCAACGAGACATCGAGGCAGCAGAGCGATATGTCCAGTTCTACTTGGGCTGGTTTGCTACGCCGGTCTTCAACGGAGACTACCCCCAGGTCATGAAGGAATACGTTGGTATGTACGAGTGACACTGCGAGGAGGTCACTGCAGTCTGATGTTTTCTGTCACTCTGAATCCACGTCCTCCTTTGAGTCAGATTAGCAGTGGACATGTGGATAGTTTGGTTCCCTTAACACCAACCCTTTGTTGAACTTGTCACTCAAAGGCCATCTCATGAATATTAATGAGGACTAGACCACTGCCTCACAGTTCTTGAGACAATTGAGAACAGTTATGGATAAAGGTATAACGAAATCACAATATAAGTCATCTACAAATAAATAATTGTTGCTGTTTGTTTTATTATGCCTTGTGCAAGGTTTATAGATGTAAAAAAAAGTAAATCTGAGAACTTATTTCAGTCTGACTTTGAATTTCTTCGGCAGGGAGGAAGAGTGCTCAGCAGGGCCTGGGAGCGTCACGGCTGCCCGTCTTCTCGTCTCAGGAGAAGAGTTACATCAAGGGCACCTGTGACTTTCTGGGCGTCGGCCATTTTACCACCCGGTACATCACACAGAAGAACTACCCATCCGGTCCGGTCAGCAGCTACTTCACCGACCGGGACCTGGTGGAGCTGGTCGACCCTCGCTGGCCGGACCCCGGCTCCGAGTGGCTTTACTCTGTTCCCTGGGGATTCAGGCGTTTACTCAACTTTGTCAAGGTATGAACTAACAGTCAATCAATACATTCATTCATGTAATAAGGACATGTAGTCAGCCACTGCTCCGGGGTCGGGTCGCGGTGGCAGCAAGCTAGGTAGGGCACTCCAGACGTCCCTCCCCCACAGCAACGCCCTTCAGCTCCTCCTGGGGGATCCCAAGGCGTTCCCAGGCCAGACTGGACATGTAGTCCTTCCAGGAATTTTAAAGGAATTTTAGAAAGGAAATTTAAAGGAATTTTAAGAAATAGGAATTCAGAAATAATTAGGAATAGGAATTTAATTTTTTACATTTTTAACGAAAGGCGTTTCAGAAGTAAATTTCAAGTATATTGCTATCCATTTACTCAGTCTGTAAATCAATCTTTGTCTATAAAGCACATTTCATACATAAAAATGTGATGCGATGCTCTTTACAGAAGAGCAAGTGAGAAAACGGGAAGAACATTTCATGAACGTCATGTTGCCCCTGACAGACTCAGTATGGAAACCCCATGATCTACGTGACAGAGAACGGTGTCTCAGAGAAGATGACCTGCACTGACCTCTGTGATGAGTGGAGGATGCAGTTCTTTAAGGACTACATCAACCAGATGCTGAAGGGTAAGAAAAAACACAACGGTGAAGAGCAGCTTTTCGTCCACATTTTAGGACCAGCTCATTTCCCGTCTCATCGTTCTGAAACACGGACATGTTACTGACGGCAGCGTGTGTGCTCCTGCTTTGCAGCCCTGAAGGATGGCGTGAAGGTCAAAGGCTACACGGCCTGGTCTCTCCTGGATAAGTTTGAATGGGATGAAGGCTACTCGGAGAGATTCGGCCTCTACTACGTGGACTTCAGAAACAAAAATAAACCGCGTTATCCAAAAGCCTCGGTCCACTACTACAAACGCATCATCAGCTCCAACGGCTTCCCCAACCAGAGAGAGGTAACGCTGTGTCCCTTCTCTAGAGAGGATGTGGTGATGGAGACGGGCGTGGACGCTTACCGAGAGGGTTGAGAGCGACCGCGGCGCAGCAGGCAGATTATTAATGATAGAGAGAGAAAAGAGGAGAGAGAAAAGAGGAGAGAGAAAGCAACAGAATAGTTGTGAATAGTGACGATGCAACACGGTTTAGACGTTTTCATGAGTTCATTTCATGGAAAAGACCAAACTGCAGGGTGGTGGACAAGGTTCCACAGTGAAAGAGTGTCTTGTGTCAGTGGCGGCGGCAGAGTATTATCATTATTTTTGTTGGCTAAATTACAGTGGGGCTAATCCGTACAGTGGCGGGGCTCAAATCAATGTCAGAATTTCAATGTGAATATATACACAATAGAATAGCAGCCCCCTCCCAGCAGCTAGAAATACCACGCGTTGGGCGACTACGGGTTAGATGATTGCAGGCTCCTTTTTTCACACGCAAAATAACATCGAGAGCAACGGACGTGGACGGTCAGTAGTTTACACGATACTGTTCATGCTGTTTCAACTCATTCATGGCGTCAGGCACATCCGTTCACTGCATGCTGTGCGGCGGCAGCATTTGAAACAAGAACACAACACGTAGCGTATAAACACAAACACTGTGTCACGTCGGCCTGTCCGTAGTGCTGAACTCCAGCAGTACACAGTGTGTCTGAGAGCTTCATATTTGGCAGCGTAATTGTTCATATGAGTGATTATAACTTACAGCAAATGTCAATGGCGCTAGCTAGCAAGCTAATTTATCCGAACGTGTGTCCTTTCTGTTTATGAAAATGGTGTCATCACTCTAATAGCAGCATTTGGTCTGTGCCCGTTGATAACATCGCTTGGAGATCGAAAATGAGAGTTTCCCTTCGCATTTGCGAGTTGGTCTGGCGACCAGGCTAATGTGGAGGCGCTGGGTTGGCTAATTCTGCTCGGTAATATTCTTGGTTGTTCCACGGTGGGGCCAAGGTGGGCTGTAGCCCAACCAAGCCATACCCTGTCGCCGCCACTGTTTCTGTGTGTAAACAGTTCTTCGTGCAGTATTATTACACGGCTATGTTGAATACTGGGTTTGGACTGGTCACTTAAAGCATTCTGCAGTCAGCTGTTTGTGAATTGCAGCCAGTTGTCGAGACTCATCACCTCACCACCTCCGCGGCCTCGCCACCGTTTCTGTTTCGCTCCAGACTACCGCGGCGCTTCATGAAGCATTCACAGGCTCATGTTAGCAGGTTAAGTGTACATGAAGAAAGCTGGTCAAAATGATTATTTTCTGTCAAGAAAAGTCATTTCAAATGACCTCCCTCTGCTAAGAAAGCATTGGGAGGTTGTTCGCCATCATGGCAGTCATTGTTTTTAGATAGAAGACCGCCTCGTCGTGGACCGTCCCATACTTATAACACAGCCAAAGTCTACTAGTCTGGGATTCTTCTTTTTTTGGGGGGGGATTTTTTTCCCCCTTTTTCTCCCCAATCTTACTTGGCCAATTACCCCACTCTTCTGAGCCGTCCCGGTTGCTGCTCCACCTCCTCTGCTGATCCGGGGAGGGCTGCAGACTACCACGTGTCTCCTCCGATACATGTGGAGTCACCAGCTGCTTCTTTTCACCTGAAAGTGAGGAGTTTCACCAGGGGGACGTAATGTGTGGGAGGATCATGCTATTCCCCCCAGTTCCCCCTCCTCCCTGAACAGGCGCCCCATCCGACCAGAGGAGGCACTAGTGCAGCGACCAGGACACATACCCACATCCAGCTTCCCACCCGCTGACACGGCCAATTGTGTCTGGAGGGACGCCCGACCAAGCTGGAGGTAACATGGGGATTCGAACCGGCGATCCCTGTGTTGGTAGGCAACGGAATAGACCGCCACGCCACCCGGACGCCCTTAGTTTGGGATTCTGATCATTTTAGAGAACTGAATCTCACCTGAATGCACTGCATGTACACACAAGTCAGGAAAACCCAACAGTTAGAAAGACGAACCGAGTGTGTGAAGCATCAAATCACTGACCGGTGCTTTAGTAGGGAGACTGATTCTGAGGACATGTTTTTACACCACAGCCTGGCCGGCTGTGTGGTGCGATCTGCAGCAGGCCTACGTGTAGCTGGTGTCAGTCAGTCAGCATTACACTGTCCCTCTGTGTTGTACACAGGTGGACAGCTGGAGGAGGAAAGCTCTGGAGTCCTGCTCTTCAAGCAACCAGCTGCTCGCTGCGGGTCAGTACGAGCTAACGCTAAGCTAGGAGGCCCGAGACTGTCTGAAGTTCCCAGTCTGAAGGTGCACAAGGCCTTGGCTGGTGAATGACGAGGTCGCGTTGACGGCTACTGTGGTGAGATGATGACGGAGGTAGATGATGAAGATGTGGCTGTTTCTCCCGTCTTTTTCAGATCCGCTGATAAGGCACATGGAGATGGTGACGGAGATTGTGGTCCCCACCGTGTGTACACTCTGCATCCTCCTCAGCGCCATCTTCCTCATGTTTCTCCTGCGTGGACGCTTCTGAAACACAAGCCTGTGACCACACACACACACACACACACACACACACACACACACACACACACACACACACACACACACACAAATCAAAAGGTATGTGACCTCTGTGGTGCTGAAACCCCCCAACAGGAAGTGATTCTGAACATGAATTGGATCTGTCAGGAGCATATTGTTGATTTAACTGTCAGTCTTTTCTAGTTTGAGAGATCAGGCACTCCTTCAGGTTGAGGTTCGATTGCCCAGCGAAGTGGGTTCAAGTGAATACCTCTTGGCATTTGATGTGAGATCAAGGATTTGTTTTGACAGATTTACGTACGGAGCTTTTTTTTTTTAACAAACCAGTCTAAAACTGTTTGAATTTTGATAATTAGCTTAATGAATGTCTCGACCCATCCCGTTCATACACCTAGCTCACGAGATGGAGAGATTATCCTGTTGAAGTTCATCACTCTGTGCATAGCGAGAAAAGAATTCAGCCTCAATCGAAGAAAAAAAAAGATTTTTAAAGAGTTCTAAAAATGTATTTGTGTTGAAATGTTGACTGAGAAATTATCACAAGTTTGGGAACTAAGTAAAATAATAAAGATATTTTTAACATAAATTGTATGGATTGGTTTGGGGATGAGTTGTTGCCTCAAGTGAAGGAGTTCATGTATCTCGGGGTCTTGTTCACGAGTGAGGGGAGGATGGAGCGGGAGATTGACAGGTGGATTGGTGCAGCATCAGCAGTAATGTGGACATTGTACTGGACCGTTGTGGTGAAGAGGGAGCTGAGCCGGAAGGCAAAGCTCTCAATTTACCTGTCAGTCTTCGTTCCAACCCTCACCTATGGTCATGAGCTTTGGGTAGTGACTGAAAGGGTGAGGTCGCTGATACAAGCGGCTGAAATGAGTTTCCTCCGTAGGGTGTCTGGGCTCAGCCTTAGAGACAGGGTGAGGAGCTCAGACATCCGGAGGGAGCTCGCAGTAGAGCCGCTGCTCCTTCACATCGAAAGGAGCCAGTTGAGGTGGTTCGGGAATCTGATCAGGAGGCCTCCTGGGCACCTTCCTTTGGAGGTTTTCCAGGCACGTCCAACTGGGAGGAGGCCCCAGGGTAGACCCAGAACTCGCTGGAGGGACTACATGTCCAATCTGGTCTGGGAACACCTTGGGGTCCCCCAGGAGGGGCTGGAGGGCGTTACTGGGGAGAGGGACATCTGGAGTGCCCTACTTAGCTTGCTGCCACCGCGACCCGACCCCGGAGAAGTGGCTGATTACGTGTCCTGATTACATGAATGAATGTATTGATTGACTGTTAGTGTAAGTGGGGCAATACTTTATGCACATACACTGAAAATGGTGGTGGTGTGTGTGTGTGTGTGTGTGTGTGTGTGTGTGTGTGTGATGTTTGCTTTACAATAAATGACTGACTTTAAGATGAATCACTGAAAGTGACTGAATAATGGAGGAAAAAGACACCAAAAAGCAGTTAAAAAGAACATTTAGATTTTCAAATCAACACGGTGTGGAACATATAAAACCACAGATGGGAAGACGTGGTGTTGAGGTGAATTCTGCCCTAAATCACAACTAGTAATAACACACAACACCTCCTCTCTCACATATGAATGAGTTGAACTGTGGCTGGAGCGTTTGGTTGAGCAGAAGTGGGGAAAAAGCACCAGTGATGACTCTAAATTCACAGAAGAAGAAGAAGATGATGGTTTCTTCTGTAAAGGATCAGCAGCATGACTCGTCACGAGAGAACAGTTGTGTGTCGGTGTTGGTCGCCCACCGACCAGCTCCCAGGGGGAGATTTTATTTTAATTTTATTTTAATTGACACACATTCAAAACTTGTACAATGACTCGTAAAGGAAATATAAGCCACAACACAACACAATATTTCCATTGTCCAAACAAATGTTGACAACACTTAAATAACATTAAATGAAAATAGGAGGATCTACGAGATGTACATATGTAAGCATATAAATAAAAATCATTTCTAAATCACTGGGCAGAGAAGAAGCAAAAGGCACAAACCACGGGGACAAATCAAAACAACGATAAACGAGACATACCCCCATAAATCTCCCATGCTGTTTTGTTGAAATAAACTTTTAAGAGATGAGAAAAATCCTTGAAAATCATTTATAAACCAAACAGAAAGGGCTTACTATTTCTCCACTTATGGCAATGAATATGATAGTTACCCATGAGAATAATGATATTAATCACATCAGAAATAGATGAGTTTAGGTTATCCATGAAAACAAAGAAGTGTCAAAGAAAGGAATGTCATTTACCTTAAGTGATATCCACTTTTTCTTAAATCGACCCATCATCTTTTAGACACAGGGCAATAGAAGACCATGTGCTGTAAAGTAAAGAGGTAGTTGGATGATGGCTAAACTAGCAGGACACAGACCTACACACTTTTTTTTACAATCCGCTACTGTGGGCCACGCTTCCGAGCACTAGATGGCGATGATTCCGTTTACAGCTGAATGCCAGGCGCCATTAAAACAAGACGAAGAAGAAAAAGTATACGCTAAAGTCCGAGAGGCGGGACGGGAATGGAATCTGATGGGAATACTGGGAACAGAAGGAAAGAGAGGGGGGGATTAAAATCACCAGGAAGGCCCTCTTTACTTTCTTAAGTCACACAAGGCTGATAGGTAGAATGCAAGAAATAGGGTAAAATGACACGCTTTGTACAGTGGGTGGCGCTATGCACCGTAAGGTTGTTCGCGAGCCGCCACTAAACAGAAGAAGAAGAAAAACGCAGCCAAAACAAGGGGACCGGAAGCGTCGTTGTTTTGCCGCGAATGCGTTTTGCTCGGCTGAGGATTTTGGTAAGAAAGTTTTTTTGTTTTCTCTTTGTCTCAGTAAGTTATTTGTACTTCCTGTTGATAATATGAAGACACGAGTCGGGCAGCATTTTAATGCCTCTCGTTAGAAAAAGTGTGTTGTTTGCGTAAAAGGAGGCCGGGTGTTCTGTACAGTCCGTCAGACCTCATACCGCCGCACACCAGTTTAGCTTCCCAGAGACCTCCTGAAAGACTCCCATGTTCAGGTTTATGTCTCCCAGCCCACGGTGGACTCAGTCCACACACCAGTTTAGTTTCCCAGAGATCTCCTGAGAGACTCCCATGTTCAGGTTTATGTCTCCCAGCCCACGGTGGACTCAGTCCACACACCGGTTTAGTTTCCCAGAGATCTCCTGAAAGACTCCCATGTTCAGGTTTATGTCTCCCAGCCCACGGTGGACTCTGTCCACACACCGGTTTAGTTTTCCAGAGACCTCCTGAAGGACTCCCATGTTCAGGTTTATGTCTCCCAGCCCACGGTGGACCCAGTCCACACACCAGTTTAGTTTCCCAGAGACCTCCTGAAAGACTCCCGTGTTCAGGTTTATGTCTCCGTTTCCCAGAGACCTCCTGAAGGACTCCCATGTTCAGGTTTATGTCTCCCAGCCCACGGTGGACTCAGTCCACACACCAGTTTAGCTTCCCAGAGACCTCCTGAAGGACTCTCATGTTCAGGTTTATGTCTCCCAGCCCACGGTGGACTCAGTCGGCTGGAAGAATGAAGTCACATCGTTTAGGATAGTGCATCTTCTTCGTAAATAATCTAATCCTTACTGCCATATACAGTTTTATACTTTGCTATTGATCATGTCAACAGCTATATAATGTTAGATACAGCAGTAAGTCGGGCAGTTATTGATCTTTAATGGAGAAGTGAATCACGCTTGTTTGTTGGGTTACTCAGTACCGATGGTGGATGTGCAGGTTAACAGGGACACCGCCTCTTATTGATCAGCACCTTCATCCATTTAAGCTGCTCTACAAGTGGCAGCGCTGCAGAAACAACGTGCACTCTCATGTTGTAATGAGTGAACAGAAGATGTGCGGTGTGTCGTTCATCCCAGCGGCGCTGTTTTGATTCTGTCTCCAGCAGGACAGCTGCCCACGGTGGCAGGTGTTGTGAATTAAAATGGTGAAAAGGTTAATATTAATTGGTTAGTTAAAATATGCTTATGCTTCACTTACAGTGCTACACTCTTACAAAGTTACACTGTTATCCTCTTTCAATGTTGTATTCTCTGAAATGGTGTAAACACAACATCCATCCCAGATTGCAAAATTGCTGTGGCCCGGACCCGTCCCACACTGACACTTTCGTCCGGCCCACGTACCGCGTGGAGTGTTGGCACTTGGGTGGTCCGCTCCTGTTTGCCAGATCTGGGCCAGAACCAAGCCATAGCAATGCCACATATTTGCCAAAGGTGGCCCATCTTTGTTTTGTGATATTTGGGCCATAGTCACCATTTACCACAAGGGCCTCTTCAGGGTCACATCCAGATCACATGTTGCTGAGAGCACCGCATCTTTGCCAAAAAAGGTCCACATTTGATTTGGCATATTTGGGCCATATTTGCTATTATACATGTGGGCCACTTCAGGCTCACATCCATTTTGTCCGGGCCAGAAGAAGACCACCAGTGCCGCATCATTGCCTGAAGTGGCCCACATCCAGATGCTATCTGGGATTGCACGTTGTCCGTCTTGGGAGAGAGATCCCTCCTCTGTTGCTCTCCCTGAGGTTCCTTCTATTTTTTCTCCTTTTAAGGTTTTTTTAGGGAGTTGTTCCTTATCCAATGCGAGGGTCTTACTTAGTACAGGATGTTGTGTAGCTGTAAAGCCCCTTGAGGAAAACTTATATCGGGCTACACAAATAAAATTGACTTGACTTAACTAGCATATTTACTTGACAAATCCCTGCTGTATTATTATTTCATGATACAGACATTCCTTTTGAAGTGCACTTCTGCCAGAATACTTCATTGCTGTTTGAGTAGCGCCATGAGTGGGTGATTTCTGATGATAAGGTTAGAGGAGAAAAAATAAAGTAGGTTGAGTAGTTTGTGTTAAAGCCTTGTTTTTATTTGCAACTGAAAAGTCAGCAGGGTTCAACGTTAATGTTTTTTTCAGAAATGTATTGCCGAGTGAGCAGTGTGGTGGGGCGGTTTCTGGCAAAGTGCTTGTTAGATCAGTTAAGGCGTGCTTAAAAAAGGTCTTAGGGAAAGCCTCGCTGAACTTTGAGGAGTTGCCTACCGTGCTTACTGAGATAGAGGCAGTGCTAAATTCCAGGCCCCTCTCGTATGTGCACTCTGATGCTGATGAACCTCGGCCAATCACACCCGCTCACTTTCTGGTAGGGAATAGGTTGACTTCTCTCCCAACAAAGACTGCAATACGGGAGACTCAATCGACCAATCTTAACAGGGAGATGTTCCGCGGGTGGAAGTACAGACACAGACTTTTGAACGGCCTGTGGAACTGCTGGTGTAAGGACTATTTACTACTACTACTACTACTTTTGGCTGCTCCTGTTAGGGGGCGCCACAGCGGCTCATCCGTTTCCATTTCTTCCTGCCCTGTGCAACTTCCTCTGTCCTCCCTTACCACATCCATAAACCTCCTCTTTGGCCTCCCTCTTCTCCTCTTCCCTGGCAGCTCCATATTCAACATCCTTCTCCCAATATACCCAGCATCTCTCTTCCACACATGTCCAACCCATCTCAATCTTGCCTCTCTTGCTTTGTCTCCAAACCATCCAACCTGAGCTGTATCTAATGGACTTAAAATCCGCTCACAAATGTGAGACCCCAACACCCACTGTGCGAAAGGTGGGAGACATTGTTCTCATTGGAGACGACAAAAGCTGGACATTAGGGAAGGTTGGAGAACTGTTTCCTGGGCGTGATGGACTTATTTGTTGATGTACTGTTCGTACATCTAAAGGAAGTGTTTTGAGAAGACCTGTTCAACTGATATGTCCTTTGGAGATAGTTGAATAGAGATGACTAGTTATAACTGTTTAACAATGAACTGAGGATGTTGTGAATTAAAATATGCTTCTGTTTAACAAGCATGTTTACATGAGAAATCCTTGCTGTACTGTTATTTCATGATACAGACTTTTATTTTGAAGTGCATCTCTGTCAGAATACTTCCTTCCTGTTTGATTAGCGTCTTGAGTGAGTGATTTCTGATGGTGCGGTTAGAGAAGAAAAGATGAAGTAGGTTGAATAGTTTGTGTTAAAACCTCGTTTTTATTTCATCGAAGAAGGTTGAATCAGTTCATCTGGACACAACATTTATTGACAGATACATTTCGTCACTCAGCTAAGTGACATCTTCTGTTGCATAGCAACTGAAACCGACGACCTGTTTCATATGCAAATATGGGTGTGACCATTAACTAGAGTTTCGATGGCCATGTGTACTATTCACAGAGGATTTGGGCATGTTTGCAATCACAGCATTGTAAGATGGTGACAGATGTATTCTTAGACCCCCCCCCCCCCGGGGTTCAGGGATGGTCATTCCCTCTTAACATCAAGACTTGTTTTTAGTTGCAACTCAAGAGTCAGTAAAGTGCTTTTGGAACGTTCAACACTTGTACATGCAGTCATTAGAGTGGAACACTTGTGAAGAGTAGCTGGCTGTTTCCATGGTTACCAGCGATAGATGTTGTATAGGTGGTGGGGTTAGTTATGCCATGGAGGTGAAGCGGTTACGGAATTAATAAATAGTGTAAGCGGCTAAAAATGCTTTAATCGTCCATTCTGTATAGACAGGACAGAATGAAACAGCCATTGCAGTCCGCTTCCGGTGTGGGAAGATGGCGGCGCGAATTCACATTTGCGGCAGCCTCACCCAGTACCGTCCATGCAATGTCTTTGTCCACGTCTGTGTCTAAATTTTTGTCTTTTTTGTTGGCTGGGAGAGCTGGCGCTGGATCAGCTGCGAGAGCTTGTTCTGCTGCGCTGTGGGCCCAGGGACTACGGCCTTGCCCGGAGCTGCACCCGAGGGGGTAACACCAAAGGCCCTCTGACAGGATGTGGAAGTGGGGCAGGCTAAGCTAACTGCTAGCCCATGCAGACCGGCAGTTCCGATGACACTGAGGGCGGTCTGGCTGTGGCCTCACCTGGCGTTGACTGTGGTGTTTTTGATGTCGTCGTGTGGAGTGCGGGGAGGTGTGTCAAGGGTGTCTGGCTGGGAGGGCTTGGTCTGCTTCGGTCATCCTGGCTGGCGTTTGTTCCCTTGGACAGTGATTTTTTTTTTTTTTTTTTGGTGGTTTGGATATATGTTGTAGTTTGAATATGTGTGTTTTTGTAGTTCTTAGATGTGTTTTTGTCTGTATGTTGTACTGCTGTGTGCTGGGGGAAACGGCATTTTGTTTCACTTCATGTGCGCAAGTACATGAGGTGAAATGACAAATCAAATGTTCCTGATTCATGATTCATTGATATCTTCCACTACAACAGGAGGCCAGCACACCATGTTTGACCCCGAGGAGAATGCTATGATTGACTTTCCAGACTATGAACAGATAGTGGATGAGACCTTCCCTCCTCTCCCCCCACCGCACTCCCCAGGGCAAGCAGGGGCAGCAGCAGGAGAAGAGGGGGATTCTTTTGCAAACGGTGAGGAAAACTGACTGGTCTTCTATGTAACGGTCCTCACTGCAGGTAGCACCTCTGGTGTGTAGAGAAGCTTCATACCACCCCTGGTGTGTAGAGAAGCTTCATACCACCCCTGGTGTGTAGAGACGCTTCATACCACCTCTGGTGTTTAGAGAAGCTTCATACCACCCCTGGTGTGTAGAGAAGCTTCATACCGCCTCTAGTGTGTAAAGAAGCTTCATACCACCTCTGGTGTGTAGAGAAGCTTCATACCACCTCTGGTGTGTAGAGAAGCTTCATACCACCTCTGGTGTGTAGAGAAGCTTCATACCACCCCTGGTGTGTAGAGAAGCTTCATACCACCCCTGGTGTGTAGAGAAGCTTCATACCACCCCTGGTGTGTAGAGAAGCTTCATACCACCCCTGGTGTGTAGAGAAGCTTCATACCACCCCTGGTGTGTAGAGAAGCTTCATACCACCTCTGGTCTGTAAAGAAGCTTCATACCACCTCTGGTGTGTAGAGAAGCTTCATACCACCTCTGGTCTGTAAAGAAGCTTCATACCACCTCCGGTCTGTAGAGAACCTTCATACCACCAGTCTGCTGGTGGAGCTGCTAATGAACCATCAAGGTGCAACAGTAAACATGTGAGTACTGTACATTAGAGTACTAAACATGTGAGTACTGCACTGTAGAGTACTAAACATGTGAGTAGTGTCCAGTACAGTACTAAACATGTGAGTATTGTACAGTAGAATACTAAACTTGTGAGTACTATACGTTAGCGTACTAAACATGTCAGTACTTTACAGTAGAATAATAAACATGTGAGTACTGTACGGTAGTGTACGGAACATGTCCATACTTTACAGTGGAGTACTAAACATTTCAGTATTGCACAGTAAAATACTAAACATGTGAGTACCGTACAGTAGAGTTTACTAAACATGCCATTCTTAATTTTCGTTCTACTCCAAGAGTTGGTGTTCATGTCTGTGTTGCGCATCTGACACCTAGATGAAGTCCTGTGTGTTAACTGAACTGGCTGTCAGTAAAGCTGAACGTGACTCTGCCCTGTAGGGGAGGACGAGGGTGAGGTGTCCAAACTGCCAGATGTTCCTTCTGCTAAAAGGAGAGGAGTTAAGAGACCACAGCCCAAACTGGACTCTCAGAGGTACTGAAGACTGGCTGTGTGCCCTGACACACAACCAGAAACCGTGTAATCAATCAGTCTGCCCTACCTACACATTACCTACAAAACGCACATACACACTTGTTGAAAAGATGAGTTGTGTTGCTTTGTGGCGCGCACACAATTCTACGGCACTCTTTGCATATGACTTGTTCTTAGTTGACATCACTTGCCCCAAGTCCAAAATATTTCCAAACAAGGGACGATGGTCCGTTTCGAGGGACTGGCTCTGAGCCTTCTTCTCCTGACTTGCCCCTACTCGTCCACTCTGGACTGCAGCCGCAACAACCAGGAAACTGTGCACAGGCTGCCGCTGCAGGGTTGGCTGGTGCTAAAAGGGAACAGCTGTGATTGGTCAGGCAGTTGTTTTAGGAAGCGCTTGATTTGATATGCAGCGGAGTGTTCCATGGGCGGAGCACGCGTTTTAAACATCCGTATCGCAGTCGATCATGTTCACTTAAGTGTGGGAAGCCAAAACGGTGGTTGTGGTTGATATTCGATTAATTGTGCAGCCCTATTTGGGTACATATTGTCGTAGAAACACTGGGCGTTGTTCTGCTGCATGGTGTAAAGATGGTGCGCTCTGAGATCAGGGCACCACAAGCTCAGACGCTTGTGCGTCTGTTCAGTGAACATGTATTAAAATCGTGTGACAGTCCTGTGGGAGGTTTTTGTCTCGCTCCTCGTTTACTGTCAGGGTGGGATTAGATAACTGCCACAACAACATTCTGATAAGAGGGTGTATGTGGGATGGGTGTGGCAGGTGAATATCACCCCTAAGTGAAGGCACATGTGAGGTGTAGGAGGAGGTGTGTGTGTAATTTGACACATCTAATGTATGTGATGTGTTCTTTCCAGGCTCACCTCAGAAAGAGGTCTTCCAGCCCTGAGAAGTCTGTTTGATGACGTTCATTTCAAAGGCAAAGGCCATGAGGTGAGACTCTCTGTCTGTCTCTTTCTCGCACTCTCTCTGTCTGTCTGTCTGTCTGTCTGTCTGTCTGTCTGTCTGTCTTTTTGTGTCTCTCTCTCTCTGGTGTTCTCTCTCTCTCTCTCTCTCTCTCTCTCTCTCTCTCTCTGTGTCTCTCTCTCTGTCTGTGTCTCTCTCTCTGTCTGTGTCTCTCTCTCTCTGGTGTTCTCTCACTCTGTCTCTCTCTCTCTCTCTCTCTGTGTCAGTGTCTCTCTCTGTTTCTATGCTACGTCCCCCTGGTGAAACTTCTCACTGTCAGGTGAAAATAAGCGGCTGGTGACTCCACATGTATGGGAGGAGGCATGTGGTAGTCTGCAGCCCTCCCAGGACAGGCAGAGGGGGTGGAGCAGCGACTGGGGACGGGTCGGAAGAGTGGAACATTGGCCAAGTACAACTGGGGAGAAAATGGGGGGAAAATCCATAAAAAAAATAAATTAAAAAAAAAGACAAATAAAAGCAGCAAATGCTCACATTAAAAAAAAACTGGAACCAGCAAATGTTTGACATTTTTCTTGAAAAATAAATAAATAAAGAAAAATAAATTAAAAAGTAAATGTAATTATTTATTTCCTCGTTCGAGTGTTGTTTCTGTAATGCCACTAACAACAACACATTCATTTTGGGGCGGTTCCGGGACGGTGATGAAAAAGGTTAGTCTGGAGCGCTCACACACACACACACACAAACATGACATACAACATGCACACACACACACACACGACCTACAACACACACACACACACACGGCATACAACACAGACCACACGCACACACACTGACTGGTTGTGAAAGCCCAACCAAAGACAACTTGTTTATATTTTTTGTGTGATGAGTACGTTTCTGTGTGTGTTTGTCTCTGATTTGTGTGTTTCTTGTGTGTTGTATGTTGTGTGTGTGCAGGCAGAGAACCTGCGGCTCCTGATGCAGAGGTTGGAGAACTGGGCCCACAGACTTTACCCCAAACTGCAGTTTGAGGAATTCATTGAGAAGGTGGAGAAACTGGGCTCCAAGAAAGACGTGCAGGTGAGATGAGATACAGGTGAGCTCTGTGGGCATGCTCAGTATGAACAGGAAGTGATGAAGGCCCAATGGACATGCTCAGTATGAACAGGAAGTGATGAAGGCACAATGGACATGCTCAGTATGAACAGGAAGTGATGAAGGCACATTGGGCATGCTTGATATGAACAGGAAGTGATGAAGGCACATTGGGCTTGCTCGGTATGAGCAGGAAGTGATGAAGGCACATTGGGCATGCTCGGTGTGAACAGGAAGTGATGAAGGCACATTGGGCATGCTCGGTATGAGCAGGAAGTGATGAAGGCACATTGGGCATGCTTGATATGAACAGGAAGTGATGAAAGCACATTGGGCATGCTCGGTATGAGCAGGAAGTGGTGAAGGCAAATTGGACATGCTCGGTATGAGCAGGAAGTGATGAAGGCACATTGGGCTTGCTCGGTGTGAACAGGAAGTGATGAAGGCACATTGGGCATGCTCAGTATGAACAGGAAGTGATGAGGCCACATTGGGCTTGCTCGGTATGAACAGGAAGTGATGAAGGCACATTGGGCATGCTCGGTGTGAACAGGAAGTGATGAAAGCACATTGGGCATGCTCTGTATGAACAGGAAGTGGTGAAGGCAAATTGGACATGCTCGTATGAACAGGAAGTGATGAAGGCACATTGGGCATGCTTGGTATGAACAGGAAGTGATGAAGGCACATTGGGCATGCTTGGTATGAACAGGAAGTGATGAAGGCACATTGGGCATGCTTGGTATGAACAGGAAGTGATGAAGGCACATTGGACATGCTCAGTGTAAACAGGAAGTGATGAAGGCACATTGCACATGCTCAGTATGAACAGGAAGTGTATAGATGTGAAACCATATGGTACATGATTCTTACCCTCCTTCCCCAGACCTGTCTGAAGAGAATTCGCCTGGACATGCCGCTGACATTTGACGACTTCGTCGGTAAAGACGGTAAGAGAACATCTGGTGTGTCCACTGTGAGAGTAAAATGTCACAGAAAATTGCACTAAACATTGTAGAGAATGACTTCTAGTTTTCATGTCTCTGATCGGTCTTTTAACCCATTTTAAAGTTGGATAGAGTTAACTTGTCTCTCCAGACATCACGCTGGGGTCTACTGCACATTTCCTCCGGTCATTGCAATTTGGCAAACTTGATAACTAACCACAAAAATAACTTCCATTTGGGCGTCTGGGTAGCATGGCGGTGTATTCCGTTGCCTACCGACACGGGGATCGCCGGTTTGAATTCCTGTGTTACCTCCAGCTTGGTCAGGTGTCCCTACAGACGCAATTGGCCGTGTCTGCGGGTGGGAAGCCGGATGTGGGTATGTGTCCTGGTCGCTGCACTAGCGCCCCCTCTGGCCAGTCGGGGCGTCTGTTCGGGGAGGAGGGGGAACTGGGGGGAATAGCGTGATCCTCCCACGCGCTACGTCCCCCTAGTGAAACTCCTCACTGTCAGGTGAAAAGAAGCAGCTGGCGACCCAACATGTATGGGAGGAGGCATGTGGTAGTCTGCAGCCCTCCCCGGATCGACAGAGGGGGTGGAGCAGCGACCAGGGTGGCTCGGAAGGGTGGGGTAATTGGTCGGATACAATTGGGGAGAAAAAGGGGTAAAAGGTGTTTTTAAAAAAATATAAAGAGATGACACCACAGCTTAACTGTCACACTAAGTATTAGCAGACTGTTTGTGGTTCTCTGCTACGTGATGTGGAAGGGACAATGAGCTACATGCTTATTTAGATTGAATGAAATGAGATGAACATTTTGTGAAGTAGTTGCTGTGTCACTCTTTGCTTGACAACTTGCCTTCTTATATGCAAATGCAGTCTTAAATCTACAATTATTAGATGCTGAAAACACTCAGACGTCACCCTGAATTAATGTGAGTTTGTTTAGCTCGGCAAGCCAAACCTGGACCTGAGTAAAATGAGCAGTAAGCTGGTCCTTCTGGCTGAAACACCGAAGACCTCACAGGGTCTCGGGGCTTTAATGGTGTTCAGCTCAAAAACCACCCTTCATGTCCACCACACAGGTGCGGAGGAGACTGAAAACCAGCAGGTTTTCGGGGACGTGCCGGAGGTTGAAGCCCCGGTTTTCCCGGATGACCCCACAGGACCGCTCCACTCCACCCCCGCCCCGCACCTGCCTACTTCGCCACCTCCGACCCTGACCGAGGAGCAGCTGAGACGCATGGAGCTCAACAAAAAGCTGGCGATGGAGAGGAGGCTGGCCCGCACGCAGCAGGATGGAGGTTAGAGACCCGTTGCTCATCCCTGCTCCACCCCGAGCTCCCGGTGCTCCCACTGCTATATGAGGAGTCGTTAGTGTCTGTTTGTATGGAAAGCTCTCCACATAGGAGCTTGAACAAACGTGTGTTGTCCAAGTCTCCAAAGCTGTGATTGAGACTTCACTTAATATACGGTTAAATCCCGTAGCCACACCCGTCTCGTCAAGCTGGGATTATTGGGATAATGAGACCTCGTAAATTCTGAGGCAGCCATTCCATTGGGTGTGAGTTTGAAAATGCCCGCCTCTGGAAAAATGACCTCCACTGGGTAGTTTTCCTATTTCAGTAGAAACAAGATCCTGTCTTTGTCTGAGCAACTCAAACTAACAATAATAATGATGATAATAATAGTAATAATTTCCACTGATAGCTGTGGAAAAGGAGATACAGGGACATCATGACAACTCAGTGTTTCATTACTCTAAAAAAATAAATAAGCATGTTGTGGTCACTGTATGTTCTTTAATTTAAGATGAAATAACAGTTTCACAGCAAATAATGATTGTTTTTGTTTGTTTTGTTTTTGGTTATGTCACTTCTTCCTCCCAGTACTATCGGACTCTCAACCCTTCTCTTCACCCGAGCCGAGGACCTCTCCCTCCCTCCCCCGGCCCCAAGAGGAGGAGGGAGGTTTGGACTTACACCAGGAGAATCATGACGAGGAAGAGCAGAGCCATCAGGATCCACAGACGGGATCCCCCCAGCAGGAGGAAGACGAGACCCACGACAGAGACGAAGATTAACACGTTCTGCAGACAGGCCCATCAGCTGTTTTCTCAAAGCCTTAACGTAATGGCGTTTCATCACATGAGCTGCTTCAGCCAAGCCAGCCTCTGGTTCGTGTTTCAAATCAGTCAACAACAATCATTAGGTTGTTGATGTGTACCGTGATGCGATGAAAGTTGAGTTGTCTTTTTCAACACAAACTCCCTCTGTGCTTGTGGAAACAAGGTGAGGTCATGTGATCAATCAGGACCAGCCTGACTCGTGAGAATTTTACCGTAGGACTACTGGAACATGAAGTGGTTTCATCAACCGATAGAAAGTCATCGGCTGATTTTTTTTTTTTTTCCCCCGACACAAAAGCTGAATTATCTGAAAGATGTCAGATGGGTGATAGGAGTTTGTCAGCGATCACCTGTCGTGCTCCCCCACGTTCTGAAAAGAGATAAACTCTTCCTGTGTCTGTAACGTCAGCCTGTGGCTTTAACTGAGAGGTGAAACCTGTGGCTCCTACCACGAGACTGCCTGTTGTTGCCTGTACGTTGGCCATTTTAGGACAACTCAAACATAGCTTGTCAGGGTTGGCTCTACTTTTTTAAGAATTGGCTAGGGTGTCCGGGTAGCGTAGCAGTCTCTTCCGTTGCCTGCCAACATGGGGATCTCCGGTTTGAATCCCCGTGTTGCCTCTGGCTTGGTCGGGCGTCCTACAAACACAATTGACCGTGTCTGCGGGTGGGAAGCCGGATGTGGGTATGTGTCCTGGTTGCTGAACTAGTGCCTCCTCTGGTCGGTCAGGGCGCCTGTTCAGGGGGGAGGAGGAACTGGGGGGAATAGCGTGATCCTCCCACGCGTTACGTCCCCCTGGTGAAACTCCTTACTGTCAGGTGAAAAGCGGGTGGCGACTCCACATGTATCAGAGGAGGCATGTGGGAGTCTGCAGCCCTCTCCAGATCAGCAGAGAGGGTGGAGCAGCGACCGGGACGGCTCGGAAGAGTGGGGTAATTGGCCAGGTACAATTGGGGAGAAAAACGGGAAAAATCCAAAAAGAAAAATCATCTGTCTGAACTACTTTTGTCAGCCTCAGATCAGCATCCGTCAGACACAGCTGCACTTTGTCACAATCGCTTGAGCTAGGATGCTAATGTTAGCATGCTAATGTTAGCATGCAAAGTACACCTGAGGCTGACGGTGCAGCCGAGTCTGGTGGATGCTGAGCTAGTACTGACAGAACGCTTTAGACGGATGAAAGTACAGCAGATTCTCAGAAAGTAGAGCTGACCCTGACAAGCTAGGTTTGAGCTGTCCAAAAATGGCCTGACCCCGGCCAGTCTGTGAAGTTTGACGCATGTTAGGATCCGACCTGTTGCAACCTGGGAGCGTCATCTGTTCACCTTCATAATGTCAAACAGTGTCAGTTTCCAAAGTTTTTCATGTTCCTTACTATCACACAGTTGATTAAACTACTTCCTATTCCAGCAGGGCTGCCCCCTGAATTCGCCAGTGAATTCTGCTCTACCTCTACTTTCTTTAGCGAATTCAGGGGGCAGCCCGGGAACCGCCACAGCCGGGACGCGAACCCGTGTCTCCCGCACCACGGGCGACGACGTTTACCAGTCGACTAAAGGGCACGACCGTGATTGATCAAACGCTGGTTTTAGAGCAGTTTGAGAAACGTCAGCTGTGGTTGGAGGACACATCCAGTCAGGGTAAACTGGTGCTGCTGTTTCATGGGGTTTTAAAGTTATTTCATATTTCTCAAACAGTTCCAGGGCTCGGTCGGGATTATTTGGACTTTGTGGGGACGAACGTCTTTCATATCCTTCTTTTCATGAATTCTCATGATGTCACTGTTGTAAGGTTCCGCAAGACCATCTCTGACTGTTAGTACGTCCTTTTGGTTAAAAAAAAAAAGCCATGTTGGAAAGACAGAACATTAAAATAGTTATTTACTAGAAGACGACTTAATGAACAGGAAGTCCGTGTTGGTGGTTTGTCTCCACCACACTTTCAGTTCTGATATAAGTGATCGGGTCCTTGATGAGGTACCTCTTTGTTTCACATACAGTCTGACATGCAGACTTAATATTTTGGATGGTTAAAAAAACTCATTACCTGCTCCACTAATGACCATTGACAAACATATCAGCCAAATGCTGTCCTACTTGTCCTACTCATCCTACTTGTCCTACTGGGTAATCAGACTTAGCGTGGCGTGTTATAGCTTGGCTTGTAAAAGTCCTCGCCCAAAGTTCGCCAATGGCAAATGCGATGTCAGTCTAAGATGATCGTTATTTTCATATCTTAATAAAGTATTCAAAAACCATTTTTCATGTCAAGTAGGTTTTATTTGTCCCCAGAGGGGCAGTTGTTGTCCCCAGAGGGGCAGTTGTTGTCGTCAGAGGGGCAGTTGTTGTCCCCAGAGGGGCAGTTGTTGTGTAGCAGTGGATTTTTGAACAGTGGCGTCTTCAACTGTGGGTCAGTGAGCTGAGGGTTTGGTGTTTTATTCATTATTAGCTAAGATTGTAGGTCCACATGTCCCATGAAAAATCACTACAAAGATAGATTCTAGCGTCCGGGTAACGTAGCGGTCTATTCCGTTGTCTACCAACACAGGGATCGCCGGTTCGAATCCTCGTGTTACCTCCGGCTTGGTCGGGCGTCCCTTCAGACACAATTGGCCGTGTCTGTGAGTGGGAAGCCAGATGTGGGTATGTGTCCTGGTTGCTGCACTAGCGCCTCCTCTGGTTGGTCAGATCGCCTGTTTGGGGGGGGGGGCTGGGGGGAATAGCGTGATCCTCCCACGCGTTATGTCCCCCTGGTGAAACTCCTCACTGTCAGGTGAAAAGAAGCAGCTTGGTAACTCCACATGTATGGGAGGAGGCATGTGGTAGTCTGCAGCCCTCCCCGGATCAGCAGAGGGGGTGGAGCAGCGACCGGGACGGCTCGGAAGATTGGGGTAATTGGCCGTTTACAATTGGGGAGAAAAGGAGGGGGGGGGGCAAAAAACCAAAACTGGATTATCCTTTACGAGTTGCTAACCACATTGTAGCATCTTAAACTAACCTGCGTGTTTTTGTGTAGCTGAGTGAGAGCCTCCCAGAGGAAGCAGGGACCTGCAGAACCTCTGCCTGCTGGGTGCTGGTCTTGGGAATGCTCTAGTCCTAGGGCGTGACCAGGATCTGCTGGGAGGTCCTGCTCTGGCTCTGGGTCTCCTCTCTGGGGGGAAAAGTCACCACGTAGTCTCTCCAGTTCCTCTGCAGGATCCCCACCACACGGCCTGAAGGTGGGGAGTTTCAGCTGCAGAAAAGCAGAGTAAATCCAGTTACCAACAAGTATCGGGTCATATTCAGACATTTTATTTTTTGGGGCGTTTCTCCCCAATTGTACCTGGCCATTTTATTTTCCAAGCTGTCCCGCTCACTGCTCCACCCCCTCTGCCGATCCGGGGAGGGCTGCAGACTACCACATGCCTCCTCTGATAGATGTGGAGTCTCCAGCCGCTTCTTTTCACTTGAAAGTGAGGAGTTTCACCAGGGGGACGTAGCGCGTGGGAGGATCACGCTATTCCCCCCAGTCCCCCCCCCCGAACAGGCACCCCGACCAACCAGAGGAGGCGCTAGTGCAGTGACCAGGACACATACCCACATCCAGCTTCCCACCCACAGACACGACCAAATTTCTGACACAGGACCACGGCTGGACTCAACTTTACAACGGTGTCTTATGGGACAAGTGAACAGGAGTCTTAAACGAGTCCTTTGAATGACAAACCCTCCTAGTGTCTCAGTCAGACTGTGTCCACAACTGTCCATTATCTATGACTTCTCTGTTGTGCTGGCCAGCTAGTTTATGGATGCTTACTGCTACCTGCGGTAAATATGGGCCGCTACGTCCTGCAGGGTGAACCAGGAAGTAGATCGGCAATGTCGTCCACCATTGATCGTATCGAACATTTCAGATCATAACTTCTACCTTTCATGCTCATTTTCCCTTCCAGGTATGTGGATTAGATGTTTTGGTACTGTTTAACTTCTTCATTTTCAACTTTTATTTGCAGATAATAGAAAAGGCAGCATGGTGGTGTAGTGGTTAGCGCAGTCGTCTCACAGCAAGAAGGTTCTGGGTAGTCCAACCTTGGGGGTCATCCCGGTTCGTCCTCTGTGTGGAGTTTGCATGTTCTCCCCGTGTCTGCGTGGGTTTCCTCCCGCAGTCCAAAGACATGTAGTGTGAAATTCAGGTCATCGCTGCAAACAGCATGCAGAGAAAGAAAGAGGCTCAGTGAGTCATCGGCCCGTATGAAAAGCACCAGAACATGTAGCGACTGTATCAGATGAATCCTTCACCAGAAACGAGCCACATCATTTGTCATCATCAACACAAGTGAGTAGATCAGCCCTAGCTTACATGTGAGGGATGTAGTATTCCACGGTGGTCATTATTTTTCAATAGAAGACTGCCTCAAACTGGGTTATCCCATTTGTTGCACCGCTTATCCTTACGAAAGAATGAAAATAATAATTTAAAATGATTTAGGCCAGACTGCTCTCTGTATCTTTAGCTTGCTAACATTAGCCTACAAAGGCTTCGTTAAGCGTATTAGTTTGGAAGGGGCCAAAACGGTGATGAGGCTCTTGGCAGTGGTCCGCTATTCAGAAATAACCTCCTGCAGAACCACAATGCTTTAACTGATCCATCAGAATCAAGTATTCAGCACAGTCATGTATTAGAAAATACACGTTTACAATTACAGGCCTTCGCCTTCAACGGCCTAACATGGCAGCGCTCGAACACTCGTGAACACGACTCCTGTTGGCGCGCTGCAGAGCTCGGGTACGGGGACAAAAATAAGAACTCGAGATCAAGAGGTCATGGCCAGCGAAATGCCAACAGGACAAGACGGAGGCCGCAGAGAAAACGAAACTCTGGACTCGGTCTGCGAAGTGGGGAGTTCAGTCGTGACTATGGGGATGGCAGCGCTCCAGGCCGAACTGAAGAGGGCAGCCACGTTCCATCCACCAGCCTACAGCAGCCTCGTTCTCACGGTGGAGGAGCAGGAGGTGAGGCACACACTGAGGGCGGCGAACCCGAGGTAGGCTGCGGGTCCCGATGGCGTCCCTGGATGTGTGCTGAAGGAATGTGCGGACCAACTGGCGGGGGTCTTCATGAAGATCTTCAATCGGTCCCTATCCCAGTCCACCACCCCACCCTGTCTGAAGTCATCCACCATAGTCCCACTGCCAAAAAGGTCCACCGTCAGCAGCCTGAATGACTACCGACCTGTGGCACTCACACTCGTCATAATGAAGTGCTTTGAGAAACTGGTTCGGAGTCGCATCATCTCAAGCCTCCCATCCACTTTCAACACACACCAGTTTGCCTACAGAGCAAATAGGTCCACAGAGGACGCTACAGCCACATCTCTCCACACCGCCCTGACCCACCTAGAGCGGCAGGGGGGCTACGCCAGGCTGTTCGTTGTGGACTTCAGCTCTGCATTCAACACCATCCTCCCCCACAGACCGGTGACCAAACTGACAGAACTGGGCCTTGCTTATTCCATCTGCCTCTGATTATTAAGGACTTTCTGTCTGAGCGCCCACAGAGGGTCAGAGTAGGCCCCCCCACATCTCCTGAGCCCTCAGCCTCAGCACTGGCTCCCCACAGGGCTGCGTGCTGAGCCCCCTACTCTACACCCTGCTCTACACACACGACTGCACCCCCGCTCACTCCAGCAACACCATTGTCAAGTTTGCAGACGAGTCTGCATACCGGGACGAGGTGGAGCGGCTGTCTGTGTGGTGCAGGGAAAATAGCCTGATCCTCAACACCTCCAAGACAAAGGAGCTGATTATAGACTACAGGAGGAACAAAACGGACAGTCATCCCCTTTTTCATCGGCGGGGACTGTGTGGAGAGTGTCTCGGACTTCCGGTTTCTGGGCATACACATAGAGGAGGGCCTGACTGGAGCCTTAACACCACAGCGCTGGTTAAGAAGGCACAGCGGAGACTCTACTTCCTGAGGATCCTCAGGAAGAACCACCTTACCACCTCACTGCTTGTGTCCTTCTACCGCTGCTCCATAGGGAGCATACTGACCTACTGCATCTGTGTCTGGTTTGCTAGCTGTACAGTAGCAGAGAGGAAAGCGCTTCAGAGGGTCATCACAAACGCCCAGAAGATCATGGGATGCCCACTTCCCTCCCTGGAAGACCTATACAGTTCCCGCTGCCTCAAAAAACCCCATGGCATCCTCAAGGACCCATCCCACCCAGGACACCTTTTGTCTGAACCGCTGCCCTCGGGCAGACGTTACAGGACAATAAGAGCTTGGACAGACTAAAGAACAGCTTCTGTCCCCGAGCCATAACCGCAAGTCTGCCAAGTCTTGATTCCTGACTTTCTGTGCAATATGTTGGTGTCCAGTAGACTGTAGAAGTGAATGTGTGTGTGTTTTATGTTTTTTATATTGATCTTTGAACTGATAAGAACTGCTCTTTCAAATGTCGTTGTACTTGTACAATGACAAACAAAGTTTATTCTATTCTAAGAGAGATCTCTCAGATTTCCACAGGTGTTTGTTTTCAGGAGGGTATTAAAAAACAAATGGACGAGTTCACGAAGGAAATCAACCGGAAAACGCAGGATGAGACGAGCCGGATAGAAGGAGCGGTGAGGCGAATAGGGGAGATGGAGGAAAACGTGGCCGATAATCACATACGGAGGGACGGCGTGTGAAGACTTGATCTTGCTCCACCGCCAACACTGCACACGGCAGTGACCAGAGGAGGTCCACTGACATAATAAAGCAGGAGGTTTTAGTTCAGTGCAGCGGCCGTGGGGCCAAATACCAATGACCAAGGAGCTGCCCTCCCTCCCTCCCTCTCTCTCTTACCCACCCTGCCGGTCCACCTTCACTTCCTGTTCACTCAGAGAAGCCTTCTGAGTGGAGACACAAGGGGAGAATGAGTCTGACCTGGTCTGACCTGGTCTGCCACTTCTCCTGACTTTCCCCCTTCTCTCGCGGGCAGTAAGAAAACTCCCGGAGCAAACGGCACGCGGTCATGGCGGGGGGTCTTTCAGCAGGCTCTGCAGACGGTTGTACTGCCTGCTCCAAAACAGCCAGCAACAGACAAGAAGACACAGGACAAGGTGTTTCTAATGTGGTATGAGCTCAGCCTGCAAATGAGGGCCGCGACCCGACACAGCCTGCTACATGTATTGTACTATCTGTTCCACTGTACTGTACTATTGTAAATCTATTATCAGTACAGGTCAACAAGTCCTCTATGTCTCCCAAACATGTGACAACTACACTGGAGTACTACTATATGCAAGTATTATATACGTATGAATGTTACTTCTTACATTTTCTGTCTGTGTACCGACTTCCTTACCAACCCACCATTTCTTATTAACCTGTATATTAGATATTCAGATAGACTGATCATCTCAGGTACATACATTTTTCATAGGCAATATCTGGTATTCTTAATTTATTTGTAAAATAAAACTGTTTATTATTGCAAAACTTTATTACTGGGGTTTTAAAGTGACAGGACTCGTGCAGGTTCTGCAGCTCAGTATCACATCTGGCAGTATCACATCTGGCAGAATCACATCTGGCAGAATCACATCTGGCAGTATCACATCTGGCAGTATCACATCTGGCAGTATCACATCTGGCAGTATCACATCTGACATAATCTCATCTGACAGAATCTCATCTGGCAGTATCACATCTGGCAGCATCACATCTGGCAGAATCACATCTGGCAGTATCACATCTGGCAGTATCACATCTGGCAGAATCTCATCTGGCAGAATCTCATCTGACAGCATCACATCTGGCAGCATCTCATCTGGCAGCATCACATCTGGCAGAATCACATCTGGCAGTATCACATCTGGCAGCTGCAGCCTGCTTACACTACCTGTCAGAAGTGAAGTGTCATCAGTGTAATGACGCAACATCTCGGAATGGCAGCATAAGCAGAAATGAGAAAATAACGGTAAACTGGCATGCTGCACAAGGTCACCGGGGACTTCTGATTTACAATATTCATAAAGTCTGGCAAAGACAAAACAAGCTGTGGTGCTGGTCTGACGGAGGCATTTAAATTCACCGAGGCTCGTTCTGCTGCGTCGGCGAACCTGCGACATAATGAGGTTGACCTCGACCCGCTGTGCCCCGCGTAACACCGGTGGGCTTTCTTCCGGGGTGAAAAGAGGCTTTCACAACCAAATGAGGTTCAGGATAGATACTGACACCTTTGCCATGCCTGATAACGACCCCTTGCTCTGTACTGGCAGGGCAGAAGTAATCCTGGGCTGCTTTATTGTGTACTTTTAATCTGTCTTCGTTCAAGCACTTTTATTCATGAATCAACGAGCCAAGTGAGTAAGTAGTAAGAGGCTCATCAGCAGCCTGATGACTTGCTTCCGTGGAGCTAACCCGGGTGAAAGGGTGTTCTTCTGCAGCTGCCTTGCCCACAGGTATGAAGGCCCTGTGTGCTTTGCAGCGCTGCAGGGCCTGGCGGGTCATCTGGGTGAAGACCATGCCTGGAATTTCCCTGAACTCCAGAATCTCCAGGTAGTCCACCGCCACCCCTGCACCAGGAACCATGTAGCGGGTCACCTCGCCCGACAGCGACTCGCCATCTGTTTAGCGATAAGTTATAGAGCTTCAGCAGGAGCTTAATCCCTGTGTTGTATGGTTTAGAGACGGTGGAGCTGATGAAAAGACAGGAGGTGGAGCTGGAGGTGGCAGAGTTGAAGATGATAAGATTTCCACTGGGAGTGATGAAGGACGACAGGATTAGGAAGGAGTATATTAGAGGGACAGCTCAGGTTGGACGGTTTGGAGACAAAGCAAGAGAGACAAGATTGAGATGGTTTGGACATGTGTGGAGGAGAGATGCTGGGTATACTGGGAGAAGGATGCTGAATATGAAGCTGCCAGGGAAGAGGAGAAGAGGAAGGCCAAAGAGGAGGTTTATGGATGTAGTGAGGGAGGACATGCGGGTGGCTGGTGTGACAGAGGAAGATGCAGAGGACAGGAAGAGATGGAAACGGACGATCCGCTGTGGCGCCCCCTAACGGGAGCAGCCGTAAGTAGTAGTGGTAATAGATTCAGGCATACTCTTGTGTAATTTCAGAACAGCATGTGCCCTTGACGGGACTACATGTTGGAGTTGATCAAATCTTCTATCACAGTGGCCAACTCAAAGTTGTGTGTTTATGCATATGACAGGGAATATATATTAAAAACAAAATCACGGCTGGTTTGTCAATACGTGGGGTTTTGGTTGGTGTTCATGTCTTTATGCTGTCAAATACAGCAGCCAGTGTGGAGGTCTAACTTCATATTGCTTTGTTATCCAGTAGACAGTAAAGACTGTGCACCATAACTCCGATATAATCCAGATTGCAGCAGTATTTTCAAGCAGGGCTAATCAATAATTCAATATTATCAGTTATCGTCGTTCAGTTGTTCTGTGTCGTGATGAAATCCAGATACGATCAGCTCGAGATACAGTTCTCTTGTCTATGAATGAGACGAGAATCTGAAACCTCTCAAAGTGAGGAGTGAAATATTTGAGGGGTGTTATTGAAAACTAGCTTTGTTTAACATTATATTTTACATTACCAAACAGGCCAATGAGCTGAAGCTTACTGGGAGTCTTCAACATTGTTGTTTGCATACGTCAGCAGATCTCCTAATATAAATGGCTGTCGTGTGAAATGGTCGTGATAATCTGGGGTTTCCTGCCTTTAAAAGGCTTTCGTCACCCCGCCCCAGCCTTCTGAGAGAAGCTGCACAAGAACGACAGTATAAAAACGGTTCATTTGTCCACGCATTTATTGCTGCAATTCGGTCCTTTGACCAGAAGATGGCGCTAGACTATTACTCGCTATATGAGCAATCGCTGTGGGAGATGAAGAAGACGGCATCGCTACCTTTCTTTCAGAACCGGAGATTTTTATTTTTTAATTGAAATTATAAACAGGCAAGAGTCAGTCAGTACAGTCCATTAAATGAAAGTTTATACATAAAACAAACATATTAATCCCAACACAGAGGGGCGATATAAGAAGTATATAACTAAATAACCAACGAGGAAAAATAATAAAGTAACTTAGTGATGGACTTCTTCGACCCCTAACGGGAACAGCCGACAGCAGCAGCAGCAGCAGCAGCAGTAGTAGTAGTATTAGTGCTGGTAGTGATGGTAGTAGTAGTATTAGTGCTGGTAGTGATGGTAGTAGTAGTAGTAGTAGTATTAGTGCTGGTAGTGATGGTAGTAGTAGTAGTAGTAGTAGTAGTATTAGTGCTGGTAGTGATGGTAGTAGTAGTACTAGTAGTAGTAGTAGTGGTGGTGGTGGTAGTTGTAGTAGTAGTAGTGGTGGTGGTGGTAGTAGTAGTAGTAGTGGTGGTGGTGGTGGTAGTTGTAGTAGGAGTAGTGGTGGTGGTGGTAGTAGTAGTAGTAGTAGTACTAGTAGTAGTGGTGGTGGTGGTGGTGGTAGTAGTAGAAGTAGTAGTACTAGCAGTAGTAGTAGTGGTGGTGGTGGTGGTGGTAGTAGTATTAGTGCTGGTAGTGATGGTAGTTGTAGTAGTAGTACTAGTACTAGTAGTAGTAGTAGTGGTGGTGGTGGTAGTTGTAGTAGGAGTAGTGGTGGTGGTGGTGGTGGTAGTAGTACTAGTAGTAGTATTAGTGACAGACTTCTTCAGTTAAACATTTCTAAATACACTTTCTTCACTGACATACCTACTTTACTTGTTACGAAATCTAGAGACTCAAAGTAATATTCAATATCGATCAGAAATATTCAATATCTATCAGTAATATTCAATATATATATGTATCAAAAATACTTTGAATACAGGTGTTGATGTAAATATTCTGGCTTTCTGGCTATGAAATGTACCCAGCAAAACAAAAAGGTTTACCATGGTACACATATTTTATCTTTATATTCAGAATAAGTGACATAGTCTTACCTTCAATACTAATCACATGCAAAGTTTTGCTAAACACACAACTCTCCAGGTGTAAACACACTGTAAGTGACCGCAACCCTAATGTCGTTGTACCTACTTTTAAGTTGAGATAGATGGAGACTTTTATTTTGAAGAATGTTTTCCTTGCCGTCCGACTAGCGGAAGTTCACATTGGCTCAACGATAAAGCAGGTGAAGGCATGTGGATGTGACGTCACAATATGGAAAGGATCGTAGTTTTCACTGCAGAACTCGAGAATTAGCCTAAATGTTTGTGATTACTGAACAACAATTGATTTGAAATATTGATAAGCAGGGTGGCAACAGGGGTGGCAGCTGCCACCTCTGGGACACAGTCTTGCCACCCCTGTTGCCACCCTGCTTATAAATCAGATAATGTGTTTTTAAAGTATATTTTATGTACATGCATGGTGAAGGTCCATGAGACCCGCACCAAACTCATCTCAAACAGAAGTCGCCGATTTAGAACCCCCCCTCCCCCTCACAGGCGCGGATCTACAGGGGGGCAAGGGGTGGCAGCTGCCACTTCTGGGACACCGTCTTGCCACCCCTTTGCCACCCCAGGAAAAAAATCTCTAGATCCACCACTGCCTGAAAATGATTGTATATTTTCTGATTTGTAAAGGGATTTAAAGACGTTAGTTACATGATCTAAGAATAGGCCTACAGTTAATTTCATCTCTTAAATTTAGAACTACTGAACCTGTCTTATTGTAAGACAATCAAAAAGGGAAAATTGTGTAATTTGAGATATGCTCAGTGTTTGTTTGATAGAAATGCTTTAGTTGTTTAAAGTAGTAGATGTCTAGTGGCGTCACTCAGTGCTAAAAGAAAGTCTATATTCACTGAAGTTCAAACCCAGACTCAAGACACCCTAAAGTCATAAGTTAGTCATACAGCTGTACAAGCCAAACAAAATGTTGATCCCTGAAGAGACAACGGTTGACACACAAAAGGTTAGGTCAAGCTGTCGTGAAAGAAGCTTAACAGACAAGGGCCAAGAGATGCACGATCAGTAAATAAAGAAACATGCAAAGGCATTTAACAAGGCTTATAACTCCTGGAAGGAGATTGCAAGAGAAGCTAGAACAGCATTGAAATCATTCTGTTCACAAGAAGACCTTGATAAAATTGAAAAGGATATTCAAGCCAGGCACAACGTAATAAGCCAACATTATGAGCCCATCCAATGCAACTGCACTGCTACTCCAGATATTGTTCACAAAATGGATGCCTGTCTTATAATAACTGCAGAGATATGTGACATTTTAAGTGAACGGCTAGAGACCGTTGATGAGGCCTTCAGTGTCCATCTTGAGAAGGAAAGAGTGAGGATGGTGCTAAATAAGGATGAGTATGCCTCTGTCTTTGGAGGCACAAATACAGAAACCGTAATTTCAGGGTTGTCACAGAGATCAGACAATTCAAATGCCTCCTCCAAGGCCTTCAGCAAGCGAGCTGACGCAGAAGCCGAACTTGCAGCTAAACTAGAACAAGCTAAGTCCATGCATGAAATCCATACTCAGCAAGCAAGACTTCGTAAACTAGAGACAGAGATACAAGAAGAGAAGACAAAGCTACAGCTGCTACAAGCTGAGAAAGAAGTTAGAGTAGCAGTGGCACGGGTTAGAGAGTACAACGGTTTTGAAGAAGATTCTAAGCACTGTGATGAAGAGATTGATAACAAAACGCTCTCTGTTCCTCGAAAAACTGAATCGAAAATCCATGTAAACCCAGAAGTGATGACATTCCAACCTCCACAAGCACACCCTGAAATACCAGTAACTCAGGAGAAAGGTAGTCTAACCCAAGCAATCATAAGCTCGCTAAGTATGAATTGTCTGCCTGCTCCAGAGCCAACAACATTCACTGGCGAACCCTTGACGTTCATCGACTGGAAAATATCCTTCATGGCTCTGATAGACCGGCAGCCTCTACCAGCTAGCGAGAAGATGTTTTATCTGAAAAACTACCTTGCTGGCGATGCTCTCAAGTCTGTAGAGGGATTCTTCTATAGAAACTCAGAAGATGCATATCAAGGGGCTTTGAAAGTCCTACAAGAGAGGTATGTAAACCCCTTCATTGTACAGAAAGCCTTTCGAGACAAGCTAATGAAATGGCCCAAGGTTAGTGCAAATGATCCTCTTGCGCTTCGAGAGTTTGCAGACTTCCTGCAAGGCTGCGTTGAGGCAATGCCCCATGTTAGAGGATTGTCCATTCTAAATGATTGCGAAGAAAATCACAAGATGCTTAAAAAATTACCAGAGTGGATCGTGCATAGATGGAGCCGAGTTGTTGTGAAAGTATTTGACGCATCTGGAGATTACCCGAGCTTCTCATGTTTTACAGAGTTCATTCAAACAGAAGCCCGCATAGCCTGTAACCCCATTGCCTCTCCATTCCTAATGAATAGCAAGCCCATGGATGAAAGAGTGCATCGGAGAGTTAGAGCACTCAACACTAGTGCTCAGAAGAACAAGTCCACCTCAGAGAATCAAGAGTCATCCAATTCCAAGCCAAAACCACCTTGCCCCATCTGCTAAGATGAAACACACGGTGTCGCCAAGTGCCCCACCTTTGCAGCAAAAGCTATGCAAGACAAGAAGGCTTTCATTCATGAATATCACCTCTGCTTTGGATGTCTGAGAAAGGGACACAGCAGCAAAGACTGCAAAAGACGGCATACCTGTGGCACATGCAACCAGTGTCACCCTACCTGCTTCCATGAAGAGAGAGATAAAAGGCCTGTGGAAGCATTAGAGAAACATTCCACTTCCACAGACGATGCAAGCCAGGAAATTCACACGGTCACATCAAACACAGTGATGCAACATGCCTCTGCCACTTCAAGCATTGTCCCAGTTCTCATGTCATCAACAAAAGAGCCACAGAGAGAAGTTCTCACTTATGCTCTACTCGACACGCAGAGTGACTCAACGTTCATCTTGGAAGATCTACTTGAAGAGCTAAAAGTAGACACTCAACCAGTACAACTGAAACTTAGCACAATGACGACTGTTGACACAGTCATAGCAAGCAAAAGTGTCCGTGGTCGACAAGTTAGAGGGCTACACTTTGAAAAACAGATCCAACTACGCCAAGCCTACACCCGCAACTTCATTCCAGTAGACAAGTCCTACATTCCAACTAAGAAGACCACGCTGCAATGGCCTCATCTCAAACATCTAGCGAACAAGCTACCTCCACTACAAGGCTGTGAAGTGGGATTGTTAATCGGAAATGACTGTCCATTAGCATTAGCTCCCCTTGAGGTCATCACAGGAAGTGATAATGATCCCTTTGCGCAAAGAACCGAAATTGGATGGAGTATAGTAGGCTCATCCAACCCACATTTGGATCGACAGGGAAACCAGAGTTTTGTGCGTTGCGTTGTAGTGAGGGAAATACCAGCTCCATCTACCACTGATGTGCTGAAGGTCTTGGAATCAGACTTCAATGAAAGGAGATACGAAGACAAGGACAAGTATGTATCCCAAGATGATGTCTGCTTTGTACAGCTTCTTAGCGACGACATCAGTCAGAGGGAAGGCGGATGATATGAAATTGCTCTCTCTTTCAAGAGCAACAGTCCACCTTCACTACCAAACAAAAAATGGCTGGCTACAGTCCGACTGCAATACTTAAAGATTGAAGGCCAACAAACGGTATCGTGACCAGTACACTGCCTTCATGGAGGACATGATGATCAAAGGTGACGCGGAGCCAGCCCCTAAAACACCTGAAGGGCAGACTGTGTGGTACACACCCCACCATGGGGTGTACCACCACAAGAAGCCAGAAAAGATTGTGTTTGATTGTTCAGCGAAGTTCCATGGTGCCTCTTTAAATGACATGCTGCTGACAGGCCCTGACCTGATCAACTTCCTGTTGGGAGTGCTCTATCACTTCAGGTAAGAAGCTGTAGCTGGGATCTGCGACATCAAGACGATGTTCCACCAATTCTCTGTCTCTCCTGAATTATGGAACTACCTAAGGCTCCTCTGGTGGGAGACCGGAGATTGGGAAAGAGAAACAGAAGAGTATCAGATGGCTGTCCACCTTTTTGGCACTACTTCGTCCCCTGGATGTGCCAACTTTGGCCTGAAGTACCTAGCTTGACAACACAAAGAGAACTATCCAACAGCATCAGCCTTTATTGAGAAGAACTTCTACATGGATGATGGTCTAACCAGCGTCCCCTCAATAGAAGAGGTCAAGAAGTCGGTCGTTGAGGCACAAGAGTTGTGCAAAAGAGGAGATCTACGCCTTCACAAATTCAACTGGAATGAAAGAGAAGTCCTGAACTCCGTGGACCCATCAGAAAGAGCAGTAACAACTGAACCACTCACTCTTGGCCTGAATGCTACACCAGCAGAACATGCACTCGGTATCCAGTGGTCACTAGAACATGACACCTTCAGCTTCAATGTCGACTTACCGGATAAGCCCTCAACATGCCGTGGTATCTTGTCAGTCATCGCTTCCTTGTACAATCCACTGGGGTTTGTCACTCCATTCACCCTAAGCGGAAAGTGCATCCTTCAGGAGCTGTGCCGTAGAGGTATTGGAAGGGATGATCCACTTATTGAGGACTTAAACCCACGGTGGGAGGAATGGAAGAATGGTCTTCAGAAGCTGAAGGAAGTCTCAAAACCGAGATGCTACCGCCCGCAAGACTTTGGCAAAACTGTCAATGCAGAACTGCACCACTTCTCGAATGCTAGTAATGTGGGATATGGGACATGTTCCTATCTCAGATTCAAAAATGAAAGGGGTGAAGTCCACTGCTGTCTTGTGATGGCCAAAGCAAGAGTTGCATCGACAAAGATCACAAGCATTCCAAGACTGGAACTTTCAGCAGCCGTGGTTTCCGCAAGATTAAGTGTCATGCTGAAAAATGAACTTGAAATACAGATTGACGAAGAGTTCTTCTGGACAGACTCTCAGGTTGTCCTGGCGTATATCAACAATGAAGCACGAAGAATTCATGTCTTTGTTGCAAATTGTGTGCAACAGATAAGAGCAAATACAGATCCCAACCGGTGGCACACACCCCGACGCGACCTTAAAGTGAATGACTTGGTCATCATTAAGGAAGACACTCTTCCTAGAAACCAGTGGCATCTAGTACGCGTGGTTGAAACCACGGAAGAGTGAAATGGTTTAGTACGCTGTGTACAGGTGTGAGTAGGAAAACAAGATCATCCACCTAAACCTTCGATCATAGAAAGGCCCATTCAGAAATTGGTTCTTCTCCTAAAGAGTGAGTGATTAGCGGAGGTTCACCTTAACCACTCAGACGTGCTTATTCTTTAGCAATCTAGTATACTATAGCCGTGAAACTTAAAATGGTTAGCCTATATGGAATCATGTATGTTTCGTTTAATATGGTTCATCTGTATTTTCACTCATCATAACATGATTGGTGGGAGTGTAAGTGACCGCAACCCTAATGTCGTTTTTTACCTATGGGTACTTTTAATTTGAGATAGCTTTAGCTATGTATGGGAACTTTTATTTTGAAGAATGTTTTCCTTGCCGTCCGACTAGTGGAAGTTCACATTGGCTCAACGATAAAGCAGGTGAAGGCATGTGGATGTGACGTCACAATATGAAAAGGATGGTAGTGTTCACTACACAACTCGAGAATTAGCCTAAATGTTTGTGATTACTGAACAACAGTTGATTTGAAACGTTGATAAGCAGTTTAAAACGTTTGAGACCAGAAGACTGTTAGAGATGAAGAGCAAGTTGCAGAGTTTCTGGCAAGTTGCCAGCTGTTTCAAGACGTGTCTCAAGGTGGCGCTCTAAGATTCCCCTAGCCCCTTGGTAAGAGGAGCGAGGTACGTCATGTTTTACGTTAAGTATAGCCTACTAATGCTCATGTGTTTTCTTTTATGGTACATTCCTCTGGATGTATATTATTTTGTGAAGCTATGAAGTAGTTAGCCTACCTGTGTTGTGGCTGTCATTCTGTTCTTTATAGTTTTCACAGTGCTCGACAAGAGTGCACCACCTGTGTGGTGTCTGAAGCAGTAAATACACCTGTGGAGACTCTCCACGTTTCGTCTTTATTGAAAATATCGAGGGCAGCTACACACACAACTCTCCAGGTGTAAACACACAACTCTCCAGGTCTACAAGGATCTTAGCATCCAGCAGGTGTGTATACGGGCGAGCTGACTGGTCCTCAAGAGTGACAGATGACTTTTGCGCTGAACATTTGTTACTTTTGTCACTTTTGTCTTAATTCATTTGTACGGAGCCCTTACGGCACATAACAAAAAAATTTTGACGGAGGATTCATGCAGTTTATTTTTTTCCTCACAATAACTGTGAATGGGAAAAGAATGTCACACGACCAATAAAATAAAATAAAATCTCCCATCAATTCTTCCTCCCTCATGTCCCTTAAGGGGCTCCGTACATTTGTACTCCCACTTGTTCCCCCATTAAATGTGAATCATCCATTTAAATATCACAGCTGGTTAGGGACGTAGTACTACTTCATTTAAATATCACAGCTGGTTAGGGATGTAGTACTACTCCATTTAAATATCACAGCTGGTTAGGGATGTAGTACTACATCATTTAAATATCACAGCTGGTTAGGGATGTAGTACTACTTCATTTAAATATCACAGCTGGTTAGGGATGTAGTACTACTTCATTACAGTGGTCATAAAATAACGTTCCCTGTCAAACCAGTAAAAATGTAAAAACAAAACAAAACAAAACAAGATACTAGAGTAACCACCACCACAAAACCGATGATAAACTAGTTTATTAGCCATCAACAGATTGTTTACAGAGGTGATAGTTCTCATCCACTGACAGATCATGGACAAATCACAGATTTGATTTATTTATTTATTTTTAATAAAAGAGCCTGATACGAGGAAGGTGAGGAGCAGCAAGGTGAACACAAACCAAGCAATACATGTTTTTCACTTAAAAGTATTTGTGTTTTACAGATTGTGTGTGTGTGTGTGTGTGTGTGTGTGTGTGTGTGTGTGTGTGTGTGTGTGTGTAGTTTTTCAGTGGCTTCTTAGGACATTTCATTCTTATTCTTTGAGGCAATTCTTTTATTTTTAAGAAAACCCTTTCTGAAAATGTTTTATATTGTGTCGACATGTCAGTTTACGTTCTGCTGCTGACCCAGTACAAACCCTGACCCAGTAGAAACCCTGACCCACAGTAGAACTGCCATGTTTAGAAACCCTGACCCACAGTAGAACTGCCTTGTTTAGAAACCCTGACCCACAGTACAACTGCCATGATTAGAAACCCTGACCCACAGTACAACTGCCATGATTAGAAACCCTGACCCACAGTACAACTGCCATGATTAGAAACCCTGACCCACAGTACAACTGCCTTGTTTAGAAACCCTGACCCACAGTACAACTGCCATGATTAGAAACCCTGACCCACAGTAGAACTGCCTTGTTTAGAAACCCTGACCCACAGTAGAACTGCCATGATTAGAAACCCTGACCCACAGTAGAACTGCCTTGTTTAGAAACCCTGACCCACAGTAGAACTGCCTTGTTTAGAAACCCTGACCCACAGTAGAACTGCCATGATTAGAAACCCTGACCCACGGTAGAACTGCCATGATTAGAAACCCTGACCCACGGTAGAACTGCCATGTTCAGAAACCCTGACCCACGGTAGAACTGCCTTGTTTAGAAACCCTGACCCACAGTAGAACTGCCTTGTTTAGAAACCCTGACCCACAGTAGAACTGCCTTGTTTAGAAACCCTGACCCACAGTAGAACTGCCTTGTTTAGAAACCCTGACCCACAGTAGAACTGCCTTGTTTAGAAACCCTGACCCACAGTAGAACTGCCTTGTTTAGAAACCCTGACCCACAGTAGAACTGCCTTGTTTAGAAACCCTGGCCCACAGTAGAACTGCCTTGTTTAGAAACCCTGACCCATAGTAGAACTGCCTTGTTTAGAAACCCTGACCCACAGTAGAACTGCCTTGTTTAGAAACCCTGGCCCACAGTAGAACTGCCATGATTTGAAACCCTGGCCCACAGTAGAACTGCCATGTTTAGAAACCCTGACCCACAGTAGAACTGCCTTGTTTAGAAACCCTGACCCACAGTAGAACTGCCATGTTTAGAAACCCTGACCCACAGTAGAACTGCCATGATTAGAAACCCTGACCCACAGTAGAACTGCCATGTTTACACCAGCTGCTGATGCCCTCACATATTTCATTCCTGTTCCAGTTCAGATCTGGTGAATTTAATGAGCTTTGGGCACCTGTAATGCTGTTAATGACCAGTGTATGGAGGCTACAGGATGGTGTAATATGATCAGTGTATGGAGGCTACAGGATGGTGTAATATGATCAGTGTATGGAGGCTACAGGATGGAGTAATATGATCAGTGTATGGAGGCTACAGGATGGTGTAATATGATCAGTGTATGGAGGCTATAGGATGGTATAATATGATCAGTGTATGGAGGCTACAGGATGGTGTAATATGATCAGTGTATGGAGGCTATAGGATGGTATCGTATGATCAGTGTATGGAGGCTATAGGATGGGTGTCATATGATCAGTGTATGGAGGCTATAGGATGGTGTAATATGATCAGTGTATGGAGGCTATAGGATGGGTGTCATATGATCAGTGTATGGAGGCTATAGGATTGTGTAATATGATCAGTGTATGGAGGCTACAGGATGGTGTAATATGATCAGTGTATGGAGGCTACAGGATGGTGTAATATGATCAATGTATGGAGGCTATAGGATGGGTGTAATATGATCAATGTATGGAGGCTACAGGATGGTGTAATATGATCAGTGTATGGAGGCTACAGGATGGTGTAATATGATCAGTGTATGGAGGCTATAGGATGGTATAATATGATCAGTGTATGGAGGCTACAGGATGGTGTAATATGATCAGTGTATGGAGGCTATAGGATGGTATCATATGATCAGTGTATGGAGGCTATAGGATGGGTGTCATATGATCAGTGTATGGAGGCTATAGGATGGTGTAATATGATCAGTGTATGGAGGCTATAGGATGGGTGTCATATGATCAGTGTATGGAGGCTATAGGATGGTGTAATATGATCAGTGTATGGAGGCTACAGGATGGTGTAATATGATCAGTGTATGGAGGCTACAGGATGGTGTAATATGATCAGTGTATGGAGGCTATAGGATGGTGTAATATGATCAGTGTATGGAGGCTATAGGATGGTGTAATATGATCAGTGTATGGAGGCTACGGGATGGTGTAATATGATCAGTGTATGGAGGCTACAGGATGCTGTAATATGATCAGTGTATGGAGGCTACGGGATGGTGTAATATGATCAGTGTATGGAGGCTAAAGGATGCTGTAATATGATCAGTGTATGGAGGCTACGGGATGGTGTAATATGATCAGTGTATGGAGGCTATAGGATGCTGTAATATGATCAGTGTATGTAGGCTATAGGATGGTGTAATATGATCAGTGTATGGAGGCTATAGGATGCTGTAATATGATCAGTGTATGGAGGCTATAAGATGGTGTAATATGATCAAACTTTCTGGTTTCAGTCTAGATTTTAGCTGTGCAAATCTTTCAGTTTATTGGTGTTGGCCTGAATCATGGTGGGCTTTATAGTTACACAGTTAACAACAGGTAGACTAATGACAATATTTGACAACCTCCGACTGTAGGCCTTCATTCTAAACCGTCTTCTGGAGGACCTCGATGTTCGTACACGGCAGACCGGAGAAAAAGAAACTGAAGTAATGTAGTCAGGATGCAATGTACACATGGCAGAAACACAGTTGAGGGAAGGTAGTACACATGTTACCCCTGCCCATGTGTTTCCATGTTACACAATCACTCAATACTCACACTGTTTAAAAAGGGAGTCCTTAGTAAGACAGGACCACCATGCCGAGAACATCTCTCCATTTACTTGATTTCAGTGTTTTAAAATGCTCTGGAAAAGATTTAGTAGTGAACATAACAGCTGACTAACACCACGACATGAAATCAAAGCTCCAGTCCTGAAGATACTCACATCCAGTACATGTGTTTCTTGATTATTTCCATCTGATAATATTCTATATATACTACATATTCGATCACATTATACATGAATGTACACAGAGACCTCATACAACACACATACAAGTACACAAGACACACTTGATATGCCAATCTCCCTGTAATGTCAGTTTATCCTCAGTTTGAAGTATCATAAATGACTGATAACAATAACACAACGAAAAAAGTGAGACAGGCTAGTTTATTTCTGTAAGACAGTTAGCGGGGTTGAAGAGAGAAGGCTCTTTCACTCACAAGAAGATTTTTGTCACACGGGGAACATCAGTGGCGAAAGATCTTCGCCAGCCTCCCAAGGAGGCGTCGGAGACGGCCCTTCTTGCCCTTGACCCTCTACTCTGTTCCTCCATTGGCCCCCCTCTCATCTTGATTGGGGGAGGGTGGTCTTGCCTGTGTCTCCTGCTCATTCTAATCAGGGGAGGTTGTTTCTTCTTTGTTCTCCTCCTCTTTCTGCTTAAAAGAATCCTTTCCCTGACAGGAGGAGGTCTTCGATGAAACTCTGTAAAGAACAAAACTCTCATCATTCTACTGTTAATACACTATAATATGTCCTACTGCTGTACACTGATTGTCTGACATTACTGCAAACTTATTTGATCCATTTCACTGAGACACACGGAAAAGTTGTATACTTGTCTATAATGTGCATTGTTTCTTCCATCTACCACTAGTTACACAGGGATCATACCGGTCACTGGGATCTGCACTGCCATCCACGGAGCTCTCCATTGTGCAAGAACTTGTGTCTGAGCTGATGATGAAATCAAAGAAATTTAAGTAAGTAGGTGAGTAAAGATATGATACCATAAAACACACACGTCACCGCTGTCTGTAGTTTTAATGCAAAACCTTTTTTTTTAAAGAGAGCTTGGCTGCTACAGGGATGCCTGTTGGAGGTACTGAAAGACAGTCAGACTCAGCTTTCTGCTAATGGACTTCATACAGAAACACAGTTGATAAATGAACAACCAGCTCAACTTCTCTCATCTCATCTCATCTCATCTCATCTCATCTCATCTCATCTCATCTCATCTCATCTCATCTCATCATCAGCCGTTTCTCCGGGGTCGGGTCGCGGTGGCAGCAAGCTAAGTAGGGCACTCCAGACGTCCCTCTCCCCGGCAACGCCCTCCTACTCCTCCTGGGGGATCCCAAGGCGTTCCCAGGCCAGATTGGACATGTAGTCCCTCCAGCGAGTTCTGGGTCTACCCCGGGGTCTCCTCCCAGTTAGACGTGCACAGAAAACCTCCAAAGGAAGGCACCTAGGAAGCATCCTAATCAGATGCCCAAACCACCTCAACTGGCTTCTTTCAATGCAAAGAAGAGTGGCTCTACTCCGAGCTCCCTCCAGATGTCTGACCTCCTCACCCTGTCTCTAAGGCTGAGCCCAGACACCCTACTGAGGAAACTCATTTCAGCCGCTTGTATCCGTGATCTCACCCTTTCGGTCACTACCCAAAGGTCATGACGATAGGTGAGGGTTGGAACGAAGACTGACTGGTAAATTGAGAGCTTTGCCTTCTGGCTCAGCTCCCTCTTCACCACAACGGTCCGGTACAACGTCCACATTACTGCTGGTGCTGCATCAATCTGTCTGTCAATCTCCCGCTCCATCCTACCCTCACTGGTGAACAAGACCCCGAGACACTTGAACTCCTTCACTTGAGGCAACAAATCATCCCCAACCTAGAGGGAGCAATCCACCATTTTCCGGTAGAGAACCATGGCCCCAGACTTGGAGGTGCTGACTCTCATCCTGGCCATTTCACACTCAGCTGCAAACCTTCCCAGTGCACGCTGGCCGTCGCGTTCTGATGAAGCCAACAAAACCGCATCATCTGTGAAGAGCAGAGATGCAATTCTGAGGGTCCCAAAACGGACACCCTCCTCACCTTGGCTGCATCTTGAGATCCTGTCCATGAATATCACAAACAGAATCGGAGACAAACGACAACCTTGGCGGAGTCCGACACCCACCGAAAACGTGTTTTGAGTTTGTGCCGAGATTACGGACACATCTCTCACTTTGGTTATACAAGGACCAGCTGGCAACTGCCCCGGTACCCCATACCCCCGCAGTACCCCCCACAGAGGGGGATGATCTGTGGGATGACGAGAGCACAGGGATTTTGTTGTACATTTATGGCCCCACCAGTCCCTCTCTTCTGCATGTTTGATCAGCCAAACAACCAATCAGCATCGCTTGTCCAAGAGGGACCAACCACCACGTGTGAAACAAGTAAACAAATGAAACCTGACAATGTGTATCTGATTAGACATAGATATAAAAGCAGACGCTGATATGTGTTCAAGAAAACACAATTAAATCGATCTTATTGATATCAGTTATGATAGCAGTTATGGCGATACAGGAGAATAGAATAGAATAGAATACTCTTAGTCATTTTGTACATACATACAAATGAAATTTACTGTCTGGATTTAACCCATCCTATTGTATAGGGGCAGTGGGCAGCGCCCGGGGACCAACTCCAGTTCTTCTTTCCACTGCCTTGCTCAGGGGCACAGACAGGAGTATTAACCCTAACATGCATGTCTTTTTCACGGTGGGAGGAAACCCACGCAGACACGGGGAGAACATGCAAACTCCACACAGACAGGACCTGGGACGGCCTGGGGTTCGAAGCCCGGATGTGAGGCAACAGCGCTAACCACTGGGCCACCGTGCCGAGAAGACAGCAATAAATAAATAAATAAATAAATAAATAAATATTCTGTTCCAGTTTAGATGATATCATGCAGGTCCACTAGCCTATAATTTTTTATCATTATTCTTGATTAATGGATATAAGATGGAATCAATAAGGGAGAATAACTCACTCGTGTTTATCCAAATGTGTAAAATACAACCGCTAGGGAGGTGAGCAAATGTCCAGATTTTGGGTTGTATGCAAGACGAAGGACACGTTGACAACTCTTCATGAAACAGTTTGTGAAATAGATATAATCTCAACATTAAGGTTTAATATCTCCTGCATCTTGTAGCCCTATCGTCATCATCTAGATGGCAGCATAAGAACAACAAGTGTTGTGGCCCTGAATTAATTTACATATAAAGACCAAGTAAATTGTATATCCAGTTTAGTTTTTGTGTAAGCCTTAACTTGTCTTGCAGTGTATGTTGTACTAAACTAACAACATCCTGAAGTTGCAGGGGGGACTACTGTAACTCCCCGTCCACAGATGTCTGTCAGTCCTCTTGCCCCGCCTTCAGCTTGTCCACAATGCTGCTGTCAGACTTCTGCCCCGCCTCAGGAGGAGAGAACCCACCTCCCCACCGGCTCCCAGGTAGTCTGAGAGAATTGATGTGAACGTTTTACTGTTGGGTTTTAAAGCACTGCATGGGCTGGCCCCTTCCTATATCTCCCACCTCCTTTGACCCCCATTCCCCCTCCAGGTTGCTCAGATCCTCCGGCGTTGGTCTGCTCCACGTTCTCGCTTGGAGCTGAAGGGGTTTCGTGGAACAGTTACCTCTCTTTTCTCCAGGACGTGTACCCCCAGCTGCCGACACTTAAATCCCACGTATTCACTGTATTCCCTCACATCTGAGTCTAGCTGAGATGGTCTCGTCAGGTGTCACCTGATCCTTGGTCCACCATCGTATTTATTGATATGGTACAGCAGTTTGGTCAGCATTGCTTACTTTTGAGTGTGCTTCCCAGATAGCAAAACTGCTGTGGCCCGGACCCGTCCCACACCCGACACTTTCATCCCGCCCACACCCCACGTGGAATGATGGTACTTGGGCGGTCTGCTCCTGTTTGCCAGATCTGGGCCAGAACCAAGCCATAGCAATGCTGCATGTGCCACATATTTGCCAAACGTGGCCCATATTTGTTTTGTGATATTTGGGCCATATTCACCATTTACTACACGGGCCACTTCAGGGTCACATCCAGATCATATGTTGCCGAGAGCACCACATCTTTGCCAGAAAAGGGCCACATTTGATTTGGCATATTTGGGCCACATTTGCTATTATACATGTGGGCCACTTCAGGCTCACATCCAGTTTGTCAGGGCCAGAAGAAGGCCGCCAGTGCCGCATCATTGCCTGAAGTGGCCCACATCCGGATGCTGTCTGGGATTGTGGTTTAACTTGACTTGACATGTTACACCTCTGATCAAATTAGTCGTGAGTGCAAGTCGCCAGCCAGAAACCAATATTTCAGCCTTTCCTGTCAGCAGGTGGCACTTCCAGAGGTGGATTTAAAGGTTCAGCTTGTGGTCAACGTTCCTAATCAATACACTTCCACCCATCAGACCTTGGACAGACAACGTGAAGCCATGGGGGCTGTATGATAAGAGCAAACTGGAAGACCCATTCATCCTCACAATCGTACGACCTCGCCCAAGGACACATTGGAGATTTGCACACTTCTTTACAGAGAAAAAATGAACCAGCTCAGGAAGAAATGCCTCTTAAATCACTCCTGTTATTTTGTCCTTCCACCTGATGGTTTTCTTTGTCTTGTAAAAAAGAATCTTCCTGTTCTTTCTGCTGCACTTCCGTGTGGTGAATGCACAGGGACATACTTGGCTTTCTCACAGAGCTTTGAAAACTTGTGTTCAGGCGCGCGGGGAGAGGTTTTCAGCAGGGGGGCTGCCAACTAAAAGGAAAAGTGTTGTGGCGAGCCGGCGTGGAGGTGTGGAGTCGAGAGGCAGAGGTCTCTTTTTAACCGCAACTCCCACGCCCCATACACCGCACGACCCCGGGGGGGCTCTTTCATTTACACCAGCCAGAATGGACCAGAACTGACAACAACGTAACGAGTCCACCACCCCACCCCCCCCCGGTTCAAATCCCGGTATTACCTCCGACTTGGTCGGGCGTCCCTACAGACACGATTGACCGTGTCTGCGGGTGGGAAGCCGGATGTGGGTGTGTGTCCTGGTCGCTGCACTAGCGCCTCCTCTGGTCGGTCGGGGCGCCTGTACGTGGGGGGGGGGGGGGCTGGGGGGAATAGCGTGATCCTCTCACGCGCTACGCCCCCCTGGTAAAACGCTCTTCCCTGCCAGGTGAAAAGAAGCGGCTGGCGACTCCACATGTGTGGGAGGAGGCATGTGGTAGGCTGCAGCCCTCCCCGGATCAGCAGAGGGGGCGGAGCAGCCACCGGGACGGCTCAGAAAACACAGTGCATGATTTCTCAAGATCAGCTACGTCTTCTATCTGTGGATGGTACATCCCACAGAGGGGCTTGATCTTCCATGATACCTTCTTCTTCCTCTGCACTCTGTCTTCTGCTGCCTAAAGTACTCACTCAGCAGTTCATCCTGGGGGGGGGGGGCACTCTTTTGGATGTTCCTTGTTTCATTCTGGACAGTGGCCCTGAAACTCACTAACCCCCTGGCCCCCATCTTTTGTCTTATCATACAGTCTCAGGCTGCTGGACTTGGGGTGGAACCCTCGGTGCATTGTGGGAAGTTTCTGTGTCCTGATATCTGTGGCCTTTATTCCTTTGGCCATCTTATTATTCCAGCTGGGTGTCTGATGACTGGTAGGGCTTATGTGTTGATGGCTTGGATCTTGTTTTCCCACTGAGCTGGCAACTCAGGACCTGCTTCATTCTCTGGAAGTATTTGGCTATAGCTGACCTCCTTGTTGCCTCCTCGTGGTTTCCATTTGCCTGTGGAATACCCAGGTACTTGTAACTGTCCTGTATGTCTGTTATCCTGCCATCTGGTAATTAAATCCCTTCAGTCCTCACCACCTTTCCTCTTTTTGCCACCATTCGACTGCACTTGTCCAGTCCGAATGACACCCCGATGTCGTCTCTGTAGATCCCGGTGAGGTGGATCAGCGAGTCCATGTCTCGCTGCAAATTCAACTTCGGCCAATTTTCAAGACAGCGATAACAAAATTGTATCAATATGTGCTGATATTCTAATCAGCAATACAAAAGCAGTAATAAACACTGACTTCATGGTCGGTCCCAGAGTTCCTGAATTATGGTCATTTACAGAAATCTATTAGCTCTTGTCAATGCTGGAAGTCACGGTCTGTGTTTCAAGAGACACCTGATACTCAGACGTTTCATACCAGATAGCCATTTCTCTTCTATTCTGTCAGGAAAGAATTCACTGGTAGCAGATAGTTGGTTTTGATGTAAAGCCCCCATAAACTGCTCTTGTTAGACATCCACATCAGCACCCTTTTACCTCCCATCTCCACTGTTTCATGTTGTGCTACTGAACGATTGAGTCTTGACCAGTAGTCCCAGCAGAAAAGAGAGGAGCGATGAAGGGATGCTTGTCGCATATTTGGATTTGCAGCTGTGATTGACCTCTTTGCTGGGGCTCTGCTTGCCTGGGCCATGTGTCTTCCGTCTCTGATGGCGGAATGATCACCTTACAACGGAGATAGAGAGGGAAGAGAACATCCACCAGGTGAACCTGACATCCTTTAAACGGAATCTGGAAATGTGTTCTATGTCACAAACCAATGTTGGAGCAGAGGCCAGGCGACTGAGGGCATCCTTTCTTCTATGGATGTGCCTCTCTGCAATCTGGACACCCTGCAGTGTAGGCGCTGCTCGTCAGCCTAGGAAGAGGAAAGATTTGTAATGCTACTCCTCCCAGTGCACCAAAAACTGGCAAGCCTCCAGCAGGTAATCTCTGGACATGGGGGATGACTTGGCTGTCATTAGGGACGAGGAAGATCAAATGTTCATTAACAACTTGACTGTCAGGTTCTACCAGCATCGTCCGGAGCTGGGCTTTCAGTCGGCATGGATTGAGTTGCAGGATCTGGTTGTGGCTGGTGCGTACATGTGGCTCAAAAGTTAAGGCCTTCGCTTGCAGTACATCTACCGGAGACTGAGGGAGCCCAATAACTACGTGGCAGAGGGGGATACTGACCAGACCAGACAGGACTGTGTCACCTTGATCACTCAGAGGAACCTGGACAAACCACTCAACACCTGAGAGGACATTTTCCCTGCTGCAGGTTGGCATTTTATTTGTAAGACATCTGCACTTAACTCTCCGGCTGAGGCCAGGACAGAACAGGGCTAGTTGAGAATTTTGCAGAGAGAGATACTGACAACAGACACACCATTACAGTATTTACAGCCACACTTGGTGCATGGACAGCAGGGCCACTAACAGACGAACACAGTAAATTGTAAGATTACTGCGCATGGGATGGAGTCTGGCTCCGTTTTAATCTTGTCATGGCCGCTCTCGGTTCCAGCCACTCCAGCTCTGGTTTATATGTCTAATGGCTTGTCCTGCTCTGACACCGCCGTCCCAGTCCCGGTGCCTGTCAAATGTTCATCTGTTACCCATTTGCCCCAAAGCTGTTGATTATTCAACCAAGTTTATGTGTCTTTGGCTGTTTAGTTTGTTTGTTGTCAGTCCGTTGCAAGTCTCTACCACGTTGCCATGTCTGTACCCTGTTCTCGACATGCGTGTCGCTGATAAATTCACGTTTCCTACCAGTAAACCTTTTGTTTCACCGTGTCTGCCTTTGGGTCCTCATATCTGGACAATGTCTGCAAGGAAAAGTGCAAAGTTGACGTGCACATTAAATGAGATGATACCATTTACAGTGGAAACTTATCCTGAATATATACTCTGTCGTCTAAAGTGAACATGAATATGTCACAATTTACAGTCTCCTGTTTTATTATCCTTTGTTGCTATTAATGCACATCCTATATTATATTGTGAGCCCGGCTGACAATGTAAATATATAAAATATAACCCTTATTTTGCTGCTATAGTTTAAACTTGAAAGTGTTCCATGTTTACATTTGGTATTTGATATACAAATATTTGTGTTAGGCCTGTATTTATTTTTGTTTGCTGCTAATATTCAAGCAGTTCTACTGTTAAAGGGTATTATATGATGGCTTTTATATTTTTGGCCAAATTCACATTTTAGGCCTATGTTTATTTTGTTTGCAACTATAGTTGAAAAGTGTTTTCTGTTTACCGTTTTATATTTTACACATTAATATTTTATATTTTGATACATACTTTAATTGAAAATTTGCGCAAAGTTTCCAAATAAAAGGAGAAAAATAATCAAGCATGAGTAAG